>NC_091470.1:254059368-254163658 GCF_036971445.1 Narcine bancroftii
GAATCACAGGCCAGGCATACAGACCTTTCAGGCCATCAGGCCCATGCTGACACAAATCCCACTTTTTACTGAAATTTTAAAAAATATACAGAAAATGCTGGAAAAACTCAGGGCATACAGCATTCGTAGAAAGAGAAACAGCCAGTTTCAGGCTGGTGAGCAGAGAGACAGTGATACCCTTCCCACAGACTCTGTTTGACTGATTAAATGCTTTTCCAGTATTCCCTTTTGCTTGTTTTCCTTTTTTTTTACTTGCACATTCCTCAACTTCTCTCCCCACCTCGTTCACCTGGCACATGATTTGCATTTGGGGTAATTTTCCCAGGCAAGTAACATCCTAATCAGTATCTCTTTGTGGAAGGAAACTGTAACCCTCTGTGGTCACAATGAAAACATGCAAACTCCACACAGACAGCTTCTCAAACCAGGATACAACCTTAGTCACAGGAGTTGTGATTCATGAGAGAACAAAGTCCTATCCTGTCTGTATCCTAGGTCTCTCTAATAGATTCTGGGGAATCCACTGGTCTTTGGTTGCACAAATGAAGGCTCACAAGAGTGTCACAAACATGTTAAGTGCTTCTCAACTTCAATAGAGCTGGATGTCAGAAGCATTAAGCATGAGTACCTTAAGTAGAGGTTACTGTGCATATTGCAGACTTAATTTCTATACATGTATGATTTTTCAGTACACAGGTACTCAACATCAACAACATTCTGAGAATAACTGGGCACTGTGTAATTATGCATGTAAATAAAAAAAACTACATTTCTCACGTTATGCTTGTTCTTTCAAGAAAACCGACTTTATATGGGTTTATCCATTAACTGACTATTTTCCTTGACTTGCTTCCACCACCTCCAACAACTTCCAACTGTCTTCAACCGACAATAACTGACAATGCTCGCGACTCCCCCACATGCATCACTCCTGGTTTCCAGCCAACTGCGTGCATTGCACGCTCGGAAATTAGTTTGTATTTACTCGCATAATAACAGACACAAACAGGAAATCCATTCTCAATCAGTTGCTTGTTCTACTCAACTGAATCTAAAATCTGGTTTCACTGAAGCCAATGGAACAGAATTTCAAACAAACATGGATGGATTTCCACCCATTTGTGACTGATATCTCCTCCAGTGTCTTTCAGTGTTCAGGACATGACCAGGAAGCAATCAATTGAAAGGAGAGCCTCCAGGGGCAGAATGGCCTAATTCTGCTCATAGAGGCCTTGTACATTGAAAAGTGAACCTGCAAGATGCTGGCAACATTGAGAATTTGTCCCTCAAAACATAATGCTAATTTTCCCAACTTGAAGAAGAGCAATTGTTCGTGCTTTTGTAATTACATCACCCACCATCCCACTCTGAGACCTACTAATCAAAGCCAGAGGTTTACACTGGTGCACACCTCATCAGTTGCCGCTTTCAGGTGCTCGGATGCAGATAATGCGCCGGCAGGTGCAGCTGGGACGTTCAGGTGGCCGTGGAGAAGATGTTTTTCTGTCACCTGAACATGCCAACTGAAGCAGCTGCATCTGAGTGAATGCTGGCTCCTGTGGACTTGTGGCTGGGTTCCACTGTTGCTTTCAGGTGCAGCGGGGGATTTTTGGAGCCGGAGATTATACCAACAGGAGGAGGATTAGGTAAATGTTCCTCCTGGCCGGGTTCTCCACTTTCAGATGGCCACCTGACAGCTGGATTGGAGTACAATAGGCGGCTTTACATCGTGGTATTTTGGCCACCTGAAAGTGCCTGGTGAATAAAGTTACAGTAAAATTACAGACATTTCACAAATATGATGACACAATTGAGTTTATATTAATTATTCTCAAAGAAAAAGATTGGCGCACCACTGAAAAAAGCACGTCATCGATAGCTGTACGGAAAACAGATGGTGAACTGGAAAAGTGGAACAGAGTATGCATTTGTGTGTAGAGGAGGAGAGAGAGAGGGAGAGAAGAGAGGTGGGACAGAGGGGATGAAGGAGGGAGACATAAGGAGAAAGAGAGTGGGAAAAGGACAAAGAGCAAGGGAGAGGGAGGGGAAAGTGTGAGCAATTGTGGGGGTTGAGCTAATAAAGAAAACCCACAAATCTCAAGATCAAATGGCAAACAAATGTGAAATTGTCAAAAAGGAATGCACATTCAGTCTTTATCACTTTACCAGGGATTCCTCTGGACTTAAAAGATTTAACACACCCTCCAATGTCTGTTTACTTCCAAATCATATGTAATTGAATGGAAACTGCCACAGGGCAGAAAATTACATCTGTGATTCACCTTTGAGATTCCAAAGAATTTTTTTTTCTCTTACTTCCACGTTGCTAGAGTGCTGGTTTTGAAAGGCTATATTTTCCATTAATCTGGAGTGACCATCACTGCCTCTCCCACACCCCTAACCTCTGCTTATCTTCATGGGCCTCTCACTGTGGCATCTTTTGAAGAAACCTTTTTAATTGGCAGGTATGATTTAGATCTATTATTCATTTTTTAGTCACGTTGTAAAGTCAAAAACAAAATCAATTATCTACATTAATAGCAGCTCATTATGCCTCTTGAGATGATTTACACCGGTGTACCTCCCAGTTTTGGGGCCGACCAGTCAACAACCAGAGCTGCAGGTGCAGATCATTATTTCACCAGTCAACTGATTCAGTGCTTCAGTAACGTCAGGACACAACCTACCAGGTCATATAACCTGCCCAGCACACTCGTCAGCATTGAACCCACTTTACAAAGAAAGTAGGTTCAATAACACTCGCAATACATCCCAGGAGAATAGTCAGTGATTATCTCATTGAAAATTTGCCTCTCTCTCTCTCTCTCTCTCTCTAAAATATTGTTCAGTATATAACAATCATCTTCCAATGTGGTGGCAGAGTACATTAACAACTTTAACACAGGACCCTAACGTTCACAAAGCCAATTACAATTTCTTTTTATTTCATCGTACCAATCAGAAATGTCTAAAAGATAAATATACAGGAAAAAGGAGGGAATGTCAGATCATTTTTTTGCACTAATTGCAACTGTGAATATTTATCTATCCTTTTATATTTATTATCACTTTTTCTGTCTCATGGCAAACTGCAATCATTAATTTAAAATATAATTTTTTAGTCTAAATTACATTCATGTGTGGCTGCAGCAAGAATTTCAGTGCATCTGTACAATGTACTTCTGTATATGACAATAAACTCATTCTTATTTACAAGTTTTTATGGCATCTTTACACATTCATCTTTCATCTCATCTTCAATTTATTAAATGTATTTTATCCAATGTTAAGAATGCTGCTGGCAAGCCCCATAGCTTTTGTTCATCTATAACTGTACCTTGAATTAAGCAATTTATTAGACCATTTTAGAGAGTAGTTGGGAGTCGATCACATGGTTGGGTATGGAGTCACACGTCACCCCTATCAAGTGATGAGCAACTAAGTTAGGGGCTCCAGGAACTTGTTCGCTTTTTGACTGATGATTGAATCTCATTCAGTAGTTTGAAATAATCTCACAAAATAGCATTTCCCACTTTGGCAGAATGCATTCATCAATTATTTTTATCCATTGCTAAATTGCTGCTCTGCTAATGGACTCAGACACTAGTATTACTTAAGTGGAAACAAGCTTGTACGGTCAATAGTGATGTCAGGCCCGGAAATAGATAACTGCTGGTTAATCCACTGGCATCACTCGAGGGTGCAGACCGCACCCATCAGAGGGGGTGACACCAAAATGATGGTCTATAAAATTGTTGTGCAGTATTTCAGCAGAATTTTATTATTTTTTACAAAAATAACCCTGTAGTTAGTAATAACAAAACATTTTTCGTAAGCCCAGCTTACATGAATATACCTCAAGGCTAAAACCCTATGCTGATTTACTTTTTGAACTTTCTAATGTGCTCCGGTCAGAGCAGTCATTATTACCCAATTACAAAGACGCTTCGAATCACGTGGTTTCATCTGCACGCACTACAAGCATGCACTGTTGTTTTCATTGCTGTTGGTGTTTTTATAGTTGCTGCTTTTGTCAAATTTTCAGGTGTTTTATCTACAATACTATGGTAATTAGTATTTATGAACCTATATCAATAACTTTTTTGAGAATGAAAAAGAGAAAAATCAAGAAAGGTTTCCGCTCAGTTACTAATAATGAGGTAACTAATAATGTTGTAATTTAATGTAGAAAAAAATTACAAAACAATTGTTGTTATAATCTAAGAAACATTAAGCAATTTACAACTATTTATCACATTTTGTTAATTTGTATTTTTTTTTTTAAATTGTGTGGGGATACTAATATCATGCCACATGGAGTGCATAAATCAATGAAGAGGCCAAGTGGATGCCAGCAAAGGAAAGCAAAAGAGGCAAGAATTAATGAACTCAAAAACACCTGCTGGATCCATGCTTCAATGTGTCAAAAGACAGGGTTGATCAAAAGGCACCATCAAGCAATCTGTACAAGTTGTCCCCCCACTTTCTCTTCTCCATCAAAGCAATAGTTTTGGCATCAAGGGTTTTGTGGAGCCTCAGTCCTGCTGTCGATGCTTTCCGCCAGATATTGTCTTTTACAAGTGTAATTTTAATTTTGCTGGTTGTTTATCTCATTATTATTTCTATTACATTCAGTGATCTACGGGAATTTCGATTTACGAGCAACATCAGTACAAAAAACATTAAGGATTCTGTAGGTTTTGGTACAGGAGGGGGTCCATGGGGTGAAACCAAGCCGAATGACACCATTGCTGGGATCAAGGGAAAAGAGACCTCAGTTTATCCAGTGGAAGTGCATGGCACTCTTTCAACAGAGCTGCGTTGTGTTTGTTCTATCCTTGAAGTTCAGCCTGGTATTTATGGCTTAAACACTGGCGTAGGATTTGAAACTACAACTTTCTGACTTTGATGCAAGAGTACAATGACTGAACCACACATAGCACTTTAAAGAAAAATAAAATGAATTAGGAGATAAGCAATTGACTGCTTCTTCTGAATTGAAGTCAACCGCAAAAGCAAGCTTTGAAGATCCAATTTGAACCTAGTAGACCTCATCTTCGAGCAAAGTTATCATCACTGGCTCATTCTTTGCCTCTGTGGACCAAGACAGTTTAACAAGGAAGAAGGTTGTGCGTACTGAACACACAGTCATCTTAGAGGCTGCTTAATTGTGTCACAACAAATCCTTTCTGAAGCTTATACTTGAGCTCACAGTTAACATTGTCAGCATCCAGTAAATTAATTAATTGATGGCAGAATTCACAGCACAAGAATTAGCAATTTCCTTGACAGCTCAACTTGCCCCTCATAAACTCACCCAGTTTTTTTTTTGCATCTCAACCCATGCAATTATCCAGCTTCCCTGTGATTACATCTTCTACTGGGTGCCTTGGCTATTGCAGGTTGATCACCACTATCCTCAGGCCACCAAAATGATAATTAAAAGCTAAACATTGATCAGAACTCCTTAAGCAGGTTTCAGGTGGCCAGAAAATACACCTACCACAGGCAATGTTTGAGCCTCAACTTCCCAAGATGAAGAGCTCACAGGGCAGGGGGTGCAGATCCTGGAAGATATTGCTCAGTAATGTCTTGCAGATAAAGCATGGATAAGGAAGGATAAGGATTTAGAGGTGGATTGAGAGGGCTGTCCTGTTCCTTTTTCCTCTAACTTTCAAAATACAAGATCCCTGCCATCTGCTACAGCCTATGGCAGGGGTGTCAAACTCAAATTCACGGAGGGCCAAAATTAAAAACTTGGACTAAATCGAGGGTCGATCTAAATATTTATTGAAAATTTTCAACAACATCTGCATGTTTTCTCTTCTTTCAACATATGTAATGTTAAACTTTTTCTTATTAAAATAAATGTTTAAAAATAGTTTTGGATAAACTCTTTCCAGAAGCATTAACAAATGAGAAATAAAATATTCAATAAATAATATTTCTCTATAGAGGATTTGTCAAATGTTGCTAGTGTGCTGTCGAATAGTAAGGGCTATTGAGAATGTGGGAGAATAACATGATTCCTGAAACAATCAAATGGGTGACTGATTGTGGGCATGAACTCTAGCAGGGTTATTTGCCATGCCTTTTTTCCATTGGTACAGATATCCTTTGATTTACACACTTTTGAAGTTTTATGCCTAATGAGCTTGTATCCAGGTGCAGGACCATTTTTAACCAGGAATATATTTATCACTGTGACATGAAACTATTGGAAGATCGTTTTATCCTGAGATTAAAGTTCATAATCCTTACTCAGGCCTGTGCAGGGGAGGGCGGGGTTTGCGGGCGATCGGGATGGACAACGACAGTGCGGGGGCATCGGCTCTCGCTGCAGGGCGGCATCTCGGCGGATCAGCGGCCCCGTCACCGTGAGTCGCGGGTCAGCCTGCGGCAGGGAGGGGGATTGGGCAACGGTCCTGGCGAGGTCAGGCTCCCCCTGAGTTTCTGCCGGACCCCCCTTGACCTGCTGAGTTTCTGCCGGACCCCCCTTGACCTGCTGAGTTTCTGCCGGACCCCCCTTGACCTGCTGAGTTTCTGCCGGACCCCCCTTGACCTGCTGAGTTTCTCCCGGACCCCCCTTGACCTGCTGAGTTTCTCCCGGACCCCCCTTGACCTCCTGAGTTTCTCCCGGACCCCCTTTTCTTTCTGTGCAGTCTCTGGACCGCGCTGGGATCCCGGTCAGCGGTGGAGAAGCAGGTAAGCGCGGCTAATCCCGATCCAGCCCACGCCACTCCCGAGATTGGCGGGGGGTTCCACCCTACCTGCCCGACCAGCCTCGCTCTCCACGTGTACTCCGGGCACCCACCGCTGGTCCGGTGGGAAGGCGCAGGGCGGCCAGCGCCCCCATCGCCCGGCGGGGAGCCCCAATCTTTCCTCCGGCGTCCCGACTCCATCTGCAGCTCCAAGAAACGCTGTGCCACTGGGGTTCCGGGCGCTGGGAAGCGGCCTTGGCTTCCCCTGACACCGGCCAGGCTGCGTTGCGGTTGGGGGGGGGGGATGGGCGGGGGGACACGACAGCATGTTTATAAAACCACCCACCACTACTTTTCAAGGACCAGAATTTTTCTCTCTCTCACCCTGGGACACAGCGGTTACTGTGCATGCGCTATACTGGCGCGGCGGCCAGCAGGCCACCCCTAATACATTCTTGATATGATCTTGCGGGCCAAATATAATTATATCTTGGCCCGCGGGCCAGAGTTTGACATGTGTGGCCTATGGGATCTTGAAGGTTAAAATGCCCTCAAGATCCCAGACTTCACAAGTCCACAGTTGATACAGGGCCCACTCCTGAGTCCAAGGTTACATCTAGTCTGCTGTCAAACAGGGGCTTCAATGGGAATGGGGTGGAAAACTGAAATGCTTCATTGTAAACTCATTACCACCAGATGCACCACCTAAGGAAAGTTGCAAACCCGATGGAGAAAGTGCCCGATCTGAATCTTCAGAACGACACCATCATTAGTAAATTGTTAATTCCCTGGCTCATGAGTTTACTTAGAATCAGAAACATCCCCAAAACTTTAAAGCTTCGTTATCATTCTTGGTTATCCCATCATACTCCTTCAATCAACCATCTGCTGGATAAATATTAAACAGTTATTGTCCATATGCTGTATAATGTGTACTTTCAGATCAAACTTTGAATATACAACAGGATAGCAAGGAACAGGCTATTTGGCCCACAATGTGCACTGACCACAATGCCAAGTTAAATTCAATCTCTTCTGCTTGCATGTGATCCACATCCTTTAATTTATTTATGTTTATCTAAAAGCCTCTTAAATGCTATAATTTTAAATGCTATAATTTTAACTGCTGATAAGTAACTAGTCTTATAATTTGCAAGATTTAAAAAAACAGAATTAGAGATTTTATTCAGATATACATATTTCACACCCTTATTTTAATCCAATTGTTCTGCTTCATGCTTTTTAAAATTTTATAAATTCATCATCACCATTTGTAGCACCTGTTAAAATTGCAAATAAACAAACAATATATTGATTCGAAACTACACAAGGACAGAACTTAAAATAGCTTGGTCAAAAATAGAAGATTTAATATGTCTTAAAGGCAGCTTTAAGCCTTGGCAGCTGAAGGCATGACTGCTTGAAAAAGGATTCAACTAAGGGATGTGCAGGGGCCAACAATGAAGGAGCAGAGAGATCGCAAGACAGTCGTAGGCCCAGAAATTTACTCCAGCTTGTGTGGTGCCAAGGTTAAATAGTCTGGCTTGGCTCTGGCTTGCCACCAGGGGAAGGGATAAAGCCATCATAGAGTGTAGTACTGTTGCCTCACAGCTCCAGACACTTGGATTCAATCTGGTTTCATGTGGAAGGGGAGGGGGTTTAGTCCTTTGGATTCCATCCACAATCCAAAGATGTGCAAGTGAGTAATTTAATAGGCCACTGTCAATTGCACAATGTACACGAGTGGTAGAAACTGGAAGGACATGCTGAGAATTTGTGGAAATTCAGTTAGAAAAAAATGAGGAGAAAATAGGATTTTTCTGTTAACTGCTATGGATACAATGGGCCAAATATCCTCCTATAATACAGGTCAAATGAGACTCCGGTAATTCCCATAGAATGAAGTTGATAAACAGGAATAAATAGACAAATTCACTCTTTGGAGTAATTCAATGGGTGGCCATTGCTCTCCTCCTCCACTGTGCTGTTTACTTTTAATCAAATCATGCACCTTCCTCCCCCAAAAAAATATTTTCCTCCATGGATATAACAATAAAGACATTCTGGCTTTATTTATTGTTGTCACATGAACAAAGATACAGTAAAATGTTTTGCCTGCCATTCAAAGGTGAGAAACAGGTCGCTATGTTCCCAGCACCATTACCCCAAAAAGAGAAAAAAGGAAGTTCTTTCAGAGACAGAAATGTTGAAGAATCAGGTTACCTCTTCTGATGTAACCACCTCTATCACCAGGGTATCAATACCTTGAAAGTAATACTGTGAGCAAAAAATTAATACTGTGCGCAATTCTGGTCACCCCCATTTTTATGTCACAAAATACCTGGTTCGGTGAGGAGGGTTCTTCTGCAAGCAGACCAAAAGGAGATCTTCAACATTACTTACATTCAAGAGCACAACATTACAAAGGATAATCATTGATACCAAGGGCAACATAAGAGCATTGTTATGGGTTTCATTCATGAACCTGATGGATGTAGGGAAGAAACTGTCCTCAAGCCTGTTGGTGCATGCTTTCACAATCTTCCAATGAGAGGAGTGAGATGAGAGTGTTTGTGATATGATGGGTCTTTCAGTTTGTTGACTACCTTTCCTAGGCAACAGGGCATGTTGATCGTCCAATTTCAAAGCTTACATGCTCTGAACTGCATTCACTACTTTCTATGGCTTCTGATCTTGAGCAGAGCAGCTTCCATTCCATGCTGTGATGCATATAGCAATAATCGTTTCAATGGTAAACCTGTAAAAGTTGTTGAGGGGCAATGAGGACATACCAAACTTCCTTTGTCTTCTAATAAAGCATCGACGCACTTTCTTGACCATTATGTCAATGTGCTTGTCCCAGGTTGTGATGATGTAATGGGGGGGGGGGGGGTCTATTATACTGATCCCTTGCTATTGACTGTCTGTAGATACTCCACCCTACTGGTACAGGTACACAATCCTTTATCCAGAACCCTTGGGGGACAGTGTGTTCAGAATTTCAGATTTTTCTGGATTTCGGAAAGCCCACCTGAATTGTGCTGCCATATCCACCCACACCCACTTCCAGTCATCCGGCCGTCTCCCCCAACCGTGCTCTCTCGGCCGCCAGTCCCCACTTGCCAGATTTTGGAGCTTTCCGGATTTTAGTTGTCCGGATGAAGGATCGTTTACCTGTATAACAGATAAGAGATGCTTTTCCCACTGGCCAGTTAGAGATGGTTTTAGTCTATTAATAAAAGCCCTGTATTGGTATAATACTTGACTGGCCCATGTCTATGGCATATCACAGTTTAGGACATTCAAGATATTTATTCCAATGAACTCTACTCTTTCAACTTCAGCGCCATTAATGTAGACAGGAGTACGGACTTCTAGAAACAATTTACTAGGTATATATCCTGGATTAAATCGTATAAGCAATGAAGAAGGTTGGGCAAGCTTGGATTGTTTTCTTTGGAGTGTAGGAGGCAGATCAGAATTTATTGTCATGAACAAGTCATGAAATTTGCTGTTTGCAGCAGGATCATAGAGCAAACAATCATATTCTAACCATCTTACAACATTTCTATAAAAAATAAACAATAATAGTACATGAAAAGTGAGGCAATCTCTTTGGTTCATTGATTATTCAGGAATCTGATGGAAGAGGGGGAAGAAACTGTCCTTGTGATGCTGAGGGCTTGTCCTTAAGTTCCTATAACTTCCCCCCCTCCCCCCACCCCTCCCATGGTAACAGAGTGAAGAGGGCATGGCCTGGGCAGAGATGGAATACAAGGTGCTATCTGGGTGGCCTCCCTTTGGCAGTGGGCAGATATGTCAGTGTGGCAAGGGTGCGACATTGGGAGGTCACAGTTGCAGAAGACAGAGCAAAGATGCTCAAGGAAATGAAGGGTGGGGGGGAAAGTGTTGAGGATAAAGACACGGCCCTCATTGGAGTGAAGTGAATTCAGGTGCCTGTGATGTTGCAGGCTGAGTTAACAACCCTCTGGTGTTTATTCTTGTCCTGAGAGTTGGTGCCTCCATTCCAGACAGTGATGTAACCAGCCAGAATGCTCTCCACACCATGCAGAAGTTTACAAGAGTCTTCAGTGACAGACCGAATCTCCTCAGACACCTCACAAAACATAGCTACTGGTGAGCCTTCTTTGTGATTGGAGACTTGCTAGAAGTGTACAAATTATATAAGAGGCACAGATAGCCATGACAGTCAGAATCTTTCCCCCGCTCACCCCCCCCCCATGGTAAAAATGTCACATACTGGAGGACACGTATTTTAGGTAGAAGGGGAACTTTAAAGGAGGGGCAAGGTTTCCTCCCCACCAACCACAGAGAGTGGTAGGTTACTAGAACATGCTGTCAGGAGTAGTGGTGAAAGTAGATATGATAGTAGCAGTTGGGATACTTTCAGACAGACACCAATATAAAGGGAACAGAGGGGTACGGATCACATGCATGCAGCAGAGATTTAGCTCAACTTGGCATCTTCGTGTTTAGCATAGATATCATGGGCTGAAGTGCTGGATCGTGTGGAGTACTCGTCTGCTCAATCATGTGACAATACGCTGATCATACGACTGGCAAGATAACCCTCCGTAAACATAGAAGAGCAGTGGTCTATGTTGAAGTTTGCAGTCTTTAAATGTCAATGAAGGCATCACAGGCAAAACCCTCCCCACTATTGAGAGCGTCTACAGGGAATGCTGCTGTCGGAGGGCAGCAGCAATCATCAAGGATCCACACCACTTGGAACACACTATATTCACTGTCACTCTCGGATAAGAGATACAGCTGCCACAAGACTCGAACCACCAAGTTCAGGAACAGCTGCTACCCCTCCACCATTAGACTCCTCAACAATAAACTCAAAGACTCATTTAAGGACTTTATTGATTTAATTGATTTTTAAAATTCTCTTTGTATTGCAGTTGTTTACATTTGTTAAATTTTTTGTTTACATGTAAACATTCAGTACAATTTTTTGCGCTACCAATAAGTGGTAATTCTGCTTCGCTTGCTGAAAAAAGAATCTCAGGGTTGTATGAACTCTTGAGAATAAATCTGAAATCTAAAACAGTGACTTTCCCTTTAAAATTTACTTCTATTTTGCCCCCCCCCCCATCACTCCAGTTTTACTCCAATCTCAACCTTGCTTGAAAATATCAGAGGAAATTTGAGAAACTGGAGCAGGCCACTTGGCCCCTCAAGCAGACCATGGCCTATCTCATTGGACCGCAAGACATCAAAGCAGAAATAAGCTTTTTAGCCCATCGTGTCAGCCCCACCATTTAATCATGAGCTGATTCATTCTCCCACTCAGTCCCACTGTCCAGCTTTCTCTCTGTAACCTCTGATGCCCTGGTTAATCAAGTTTATTGTCATCTGATTGTACAAGTACAACCCAACAAAGCAGCCATCTCCAGTCCTCGGTGGAAAACACGCAAACGTACATCTATCAATCTCTCTTAAATACACCCAATGACCTGGCCCCACAACCTCCTATGGCAACAAGTTCCACTTATTTACTACCCTCTGGCTCTCCACCCAGTCCAAACTCCCCATCTGTCCTAGTTTCCCCACAGCACCCAGTCCCCTCGTCTCCCAAAAGCTGATACACCTTCTCGTTAAATACCTCCAATGATTTAACCTTCATAACCGTCTGGAGCAGATAATTCCAGAGATTTACCACCAAAAGAGAGAAACATCCTCCATTCTTTACATTTAAGAATGCAGGGATAGGTCTAAATGGCTACCAGGTAGTGACTCTGATCACAAAGTGCTTCGAGAGATTGGTCACGGCTCACATCAACTCCAGTCTCCCCAGCCGCTCTCAACCCACTCCCGTTCACATACAGCCGAAAGAGATTTCGGAAGAGATGCCCGTGACAATGAACGTGACTACAATAAAACCTCTGGTATCCAGCACCTAGGACTGGCAGATGCCAGATAAGTGAATTTTTTTGATTGCTGCAGGTTGCCTGATTGGCAAACTATCAGTGAGGCCCGTCAATTTTAAACTTGCGTGTTTTTTTTTCTTTTAAAAACCTATTTATTTTCCACAATTTTTTTTTGCTGGTTGCTTGACACTCCCAGTTGCTTGAATCCCAAATAACAGGGGTTTTACTGTATATTTCTATGATGGAGACTCTCTAATTAGTAACAACATCTTAATGTCTACCCTGTCATATCCCTTAGGATCTTTTATGCTTCAATAATATCGGATTCTTCTAAACACCAGAGATTTTTTTTTTCTTCAGCCTTTCATAATAAACCAAGTCACCCATCCTAAGAATTAGTCCAGAGAGATGAGGGAAAGAAAGAGACCAGGGAGGTGGAGGTGGGGTTAATGGAAATTTGAGAAGTCTACATCGATGCTATCTTGTTGGAGTCTGCAGAGATGGAATACAAGGTGCTATCTGGGTGGCCTCCCTTTGGCAGTGGACAGATATGTCAGTGTGGCAAGGGTGCGACATTGGGAGGTCACAGTTGCAGAAGACAGAGCAAAGATGCTCAAGGAAATGAAGGGTGGGGGGGAAAGTGTTGAGGGGATGATGAGAGATCTCTCTCATTTAATTATCAGTCTCCATTTCACAGTTCACTGTATTTTGTTACCATTTGTTATCTAATTTTTCCCCCACCTCAAAAGCTCTTTAGATTTCTGCTCTGCAACACTGTGTGCCTCTCATCTTGACTGCTTTCTAAATTTAATACAGCACAGTAACAGGCCCTTCTGGCTCAAGAACCCGTGCCACCCAATTACACTCAAACAACCCACGCAGACACAGGGAGAACGTACAAACTCCTTAGAGACAGTGCTGGATTCGAACCCATGTCACTGATGCTGTAACAGCATTGCGCTAACTGCTATGCTATCAGCATCACTCCATGACCCATTTCCAGCTTCTCTACAGTACAATTATGTTCCAGCACCAGTATCTCAATCTGCTTTCTCCACTAAATTAGACACATCTGTTCCGAGATTAGTACTCCAGTGTCCAAACACCAGTTAAAATTGACCTTGGCAAGTCCCATGACCAGATTATTTGGCTAGTTTCCAAAGCAGCTTGCATTTACATTGCCTCTCCAACATCCCAGGATACTTCGTTGGAGCACAGGATGACGAAACGTGGGTGGTTTGTTACAAGAAAACTATAGAAAGTTAGCAAGGGTTGGTTTTGCAAGGACTACTGTTAGGCTTGCGTGGTTGGGGTATTCTTGCCCAGCCTGCAGAGTTCGGTCAGACCAACATCACACCAGTCACCTCAATGGCTCTGCACCAACATAAATCGTGCAACAGAGCTGGGCTGAAAACTCTTCAGCATGACCAAGTTACTACAGTTTGACAAGACCACATTCAGTCAAAAAAAAACTACACACCCTGGAGTTTCCCACTTCCTGTAGATGTTAGACCTTGGAAATATAAAAATATACATATTAAAATACGTAAAACTATGGAAAATATAAATGGTATTTGGCAGCTCCAACTCATTCATATAACATTTCTCTGACCTAAACAGTTTTCCAAACATTTACAAGTGGTTGTGAAATCTCTAGTTCATGTCTTTTAAGGCTCCAAAGCCATTATAATCCTGACAAAAAAACTCAATGTGAAAACCAACAGTCACAAATCATCCACATGCTGTACTTTAAAGGCAAGCAAGCTCCCAAAGGACTAGGTAACAATGCTCTACTGTAAATGAGAAAGTGCTATTCATGCAAAACCTGAAGAAGAGATGGAAAGAATGTGATAGACGTTCCCGAGCCAATAGGAAACCAAACAGATGGTTTTGGTGCAAGTCTCTTGCATTTCCTTGTCCTAGAGTACGAGATGAGCAATTCCACCACTGCAAGAGACGCCACTAAAAGTATGACGCTGATTCAGCAAGTCACCGTCTTCAGCCAGCCGGACAGAGGATGACAGGTGGCCACACCTTTGGAAATCGACCAGTATGCAGGCAATATGTAGCCACCCTCTACCCTGTGGATATTTTGGAGAAACTGCCCTGCTTTTATTGGCAGAGGTTGCTGCAGTTACTATTTTGTCCACTATTCAGATAGAAAGGGTTTGCTGTGAGCCTAAGCTCATGTCCTGATCCGGTTGTGAACTTGCCAACTGACCAGATCAGCCTTGGTGCAACTGTGGACCCACACTATTTAAATAGCACCAAAGAGCCCACTCAGAAGTTGCTGAGATGTAAACATTTGCTAATAACTAGAGCGGAGTCAACTTAGCAGAAGCTAAAACAGCCACTTCACCATCAGGATGTCCATAGAATCTTACACCCCTTTTACACAGAGATCCCATTTAATGGCTTGTGAAAGACCAATGTTGGAGGCCAGATCAGGTCATTAACACTGAACCAAGAAAAGACGCGTCAGTGCGAACTTTTACAAAGGAACCTGGCATCCCAGTGCAAAAGGAGGCAGGACCTGCAGCTTTACAGCAATATCAGCATCTCTGGAAGCCTTTCATACAGGAGTCTATGCAAAACGTATAGGCTCTGATACTACCTACCTTGCTGAGCAATTCCCAGGATGAAAATTACCCCATCCCACATTTGTTGTGTTCACACAGGTAAGTGAAGTGGTTGAAAGATGGTAAATTCCATTTTAAAAGGGCAGTGTAAAAGGGCCATTAGAGGGTACTCCCACAGTTGCCAATACAGAGGCAGAACTATCTCTTTCTTCTAGATAATTTATCAGGACATTTGAGTCTTTGGGTAAAATCCATGTCTCCGGAGATCATTCCAGTCATTACAGAGTATATTGAAGACTCTGGACTCACCCAGCCTCAGATTCATGTCAAATCAGAACTGCAAATACCCTCATTCATTCACACCCAATGACTTAGAACATGCAGGTGAATATGATTTAGATCAACAATTATGATGGAACACATTAACATCCACCATCAAGAGTGAGCTCAAAATACCACTACTTCTTTGGCTTGGCTTCGCGGACGAAGATTTATGGAGGGGGTAAATGTCCACGTCAGCTGCAGGCTCATTTGTGGCTGACAAGTCCGATGCGGGACAGGCAGACACGGTTGCAGCGGTTGCAGGGGAAAATTGGTTGGTTGGTTGGGGTTGGGTGTTGGGTTTTTCCTCCTTTGCCTTTTGTCAGTGAGGTGGGCTCTGCGGTCTTCTTCAAAGGAGGTTGCTGCCCACCAAACTGTGAGGCGCCAAGATGCACGGTTTGAGGCGATTTCAGCCCACTGGCGGTGGTCAATGTGGCAGGCACCAAGAGATTTCTTTTGGCAGTCCTTGTACATTTTCTTTGGTGCACCTCTGTCACGGTGGCCAGTGGAGAGCTCGCCATATAACACGATCTTGGGAAGGCGATGGTCCTCCATTCTGGAGACGTGACCCACCCAGCGCAGCTGGATCTTCAGCAGCGTGGACTCGATGCTGTCGACCTCTGCCATCTTGAGTACTTCGACGTTAGGGATGAAAGCGCTCCAATGAATGTTGAGGATGGAGCGGAGACAACGCTGGTGGAAGCGTTCTAGGAGCCGTAGGTGATGCCGGAAGAGGACCACTACTACCAAAAACAAAATAGCAGACTTAGCCAAAACCTCAAAGATTTCCATCATAGAACATAGGGCAGCTCTGAAAAGTTACAGGCTCTTCAGTCCATGATGTCTGTGCTGAACACAATACTACATTCAACTAAATTTCTTCTCCCTGCACATGATCCTGAGGATTCATTTCTTTATCAGGAACCTTTTTAGTGTATTACAAATGTATCATCAATTTGCCTCATTACCAAGCTCAACAAATCCAACTAGCTTTGCAGAACCCTATGTTTAGGGTTGATAGAAGGATAAATTCCTAATGGCAACTACCATATGAGCAAAATAGTCTGCAAATGGAATTACAAAAATGATTCAACATGACTTCAGGTTGATGACCCCTCAGAACTGGAATTAGTGCATCCATAGGAAACATCCCATCCCCTGATACAAACACAAATGTGTTTAATGGTGGGAGCTGGTCAGAGTTTATGCTTCCCAAGGGTAACACTTGGGCCTCCACTTGTTGCAAACTAACACCACAAGCTCAGCGCCTTTTCTCAAAGTGCACAGAAACTTGGCATCAAGGAAAAACGACAAACAAATTACATATAACCCAATGGAGATCAATGAAAACTCCAAAGAATTCTACAAGCAACTATATCGAACTGAGAACGAATGGAAAGAAGACAAAATAGATGAGTTTCTAGCTAAAATTGAACTACTGGAATTGCAAGAAGAGGAGCAAAATAAATTAATATCATTTGAAATAGAGGAAATACAGTATATATTAAAAAAACTACCAAACAATAAAGCGCCGGGAGAGGATGGACTCTCAATAGAATTCTATAAAACATTTAAAGACTTATTAATTCCTCCTCTCCTGGAAGTAATGAACCAGATTGATAAAACACAAAGCTTACCAGATTCATGTAAAACAGCAATAATTACAGTAATACTAAAGCAAGGGAAAGATTCACTCGCACCAGCGTCATATAGACCAATATAATTACTTAACACAGATTATAAGATAATAGCTAAACTATTAGCAAACAGATTAGCAGAGTATGTACCTAAAATGGTAAATCTAGACCAAACTGGATTTATTAAAAAAAGACGCACAACAGACAATATTTGTAAATTTATTAACTTAATTCATGCAGTAGAAGGGAGTAAAGCGCCAACAGTAGCAGTTGCTTTAGACGCAGAGAAGGCCTTTGACAGAGTAGAATGGAATTATTTATTCAAAGTATTGCAAAAATTCAGTTTACCAGAGAAGTATATTAATTGGATTAAAGCATTATATAAGGGGCCATTGGCGAAAGTGACAGTAAATGGATATATATCAAAGCAATTTAACTTAAGCAGGTCAACACGGCAGGGATGCCCACTATCACCCTTATTGTTCGCGTTACCTACAGAACAACTAGCAGAATTGATAAGAACAGAAAATAATATAAAAGGGATAAAAATAAAAGACAAGGAATATAAAATCAGTTTATTTGCGGATGATGTTATAGTATACTTAACAGAACCAGAACTATCAATAAAAGAATTATATAAGAAATTGAAGGAATATGGAGAAGTGTCGGGTTACAAGATTAACGTAAATAAAAGTGAAGCAATGCCAATGAATAATGCGGATTTCTCAAAATTTAAGAAGGAATCACCATTCAGATGGCAAATGCAAGCAATAAGATACTAGGTATACAAATAAATAAAAATCTCGGCCATCTATATAAATTCAATTATTATCCACTAATGAAAAAATTACAGGACGATTTAGAGCATTGGAAAGATTTACCATTAACACTAATAGGAAGGATAAACTGTATTAAAATGAATATCTTCCCAAGGATACAATACCTATTTCAATCGTTACCAATTCACCTAACAGAGAAATTCTTCAAGGAGCTAAAGAAAATAATAAGGAAATTCTTATGGAAAGGGGGGAAACCGAGAATAGCGCTAGATAAATTAACAGAATGGTACAAACAAGGGGGCTTACAGCTACCAAACTTTAAGAATTATTATTGAGCAGCACAATTAAGATACCTATCAGATTTTTATCAAAAAAGGGAAAAACCAGATTGGACCAGATTAGAGCTAGATAAAATAGGGGAGAAGGTACCTGAATATATACTATATAAGTGGGATGAAAAGCTGTTTCAACGTAGGAATTCACCAGTACTGCACCATCTGCTCAACATTTGAAAGAAGATTCATGTTGAAAGGAATAAAACAAATTATCAACTACCAAAATTAATATTGATGCAAAATCAACTAATCCCTTTCACAATAGATAACCTTTCCTTTTAGAGAATGGGAGAGAAAAGGGATCAAAAGAATAGAAAATTGTTTTTCGGGAAATAAATTATTATCTTTTGAACAAATGAAGTACAAACATGGTATAACTCACGATGCAATGTTTGCATACCACCAACTGAACCTACTTGAAGGACAAATTGGGAAGCAGACTGAGGTTACCAGAAGGAAGAAATTTTGAATATGTGATTACAGACACAATGATAATAAAAGATTTATAACAAACATGTACATCAAACTGCAAGAGAAAAAGAACAAGTAAACAAACGGTAAACCTAAACAAAAATGGGAACAAGATCTAAACATAAAGATAAAGAATGAAACATGGGAGAAGCTATGCTCTGGAACTATGAGAAATACAATAAACACGAGGTTACGCATGATACAATATAATTGGTTACATAGGCTATACACCACGCCCTAAAAGTTAAATAAATGGGACCCAACAGTATCAGACAGATGTTTTTGTTGTAAGAAGAAAACGGGAACAACAGTGCATGCAATTTGGGCATGTGAGAAAGTGGAAAAGTTTTGGGAAGATCTAAACCAGGTATTAAATAAAATCACAAAAAGCAACATACCAAAAAATCCAGAGATCTTTCTTCTAGGTAATATAAGAACTTGGACTCGATTTGGATGGAGCACAAAAAAGATTTATTATGATAGCCTTAGCTGTAGCAAAAAAATGTATTATGTCAACCTGGAAATTAGAAGATAGCCTGAGAATACAGCAATGGTACATAGAAATGAATAAATGTATTCCATTGGAAAAAATAACAATTTAAGAAATAACCACAGTATTCAAACAAATTTGGGAACCGTACATGGAACACAATAGAGAAGTTCTACCGTGGACCTCCACTGCCTAAAATTACAGAAGGAGAAAACAATGAAATGAACTGACCCAGTATGTAAAAGTAGAAGACACAAATTTCTTGTTTATTTTCAATGTGTCATGACATTGTTTAATGGGTTTAATGTATCGTATAGGTTGAACGTTGAGTGGGTGGGGGATAAAGGGGAGAAAATAACACTGTATATTCAAGAGGGAAATGTTTGTGTGTATTTTGGTTAGTATGGTTCATAGTGTGAAAAATAAAAAAAAATTAAAAAGTGCACAGAAACCAGCAAGTTTGACAGAGACTCTGAGGAAGGGGTAAAACCATCACTTCCCTTCATTCCCACACTATATAAATGCATTGGAGGATCTCAATGTAAATACATTAATGTGGTCCCAGCAGGAGAAATGTACCAACTTAGTTTTATCAAACAGTCATCCCGCTTCACAAATTTAAGAAATAGAGAGATAAAGAGTTGATACAGGTCGACCATTAAATACCTATTTTTATACTAATCTCATTCTGCCCTATTTTATTCTCCCTACCTTCCTTTTTTATTTTTGACAAGTTCTCAAGAGCAAGGCCATTGGAAAAGGTTCAATGGAATAATATATTGATTGGCATAGATAAGGGAGTGACTAGCATGCAACATGAAGGGAAAGACTATGAAGGTAAAGCTAAAAAAAATTAATTATTGCCTCTGTCCCAAATAATACACACCTGATATTGATTGGTTTATTGTCATATGTACCAAGATGCAAAGAAAATAGCACACTGTCCGAGCAAGTGAATTTATCAGAGTACAACAGGAAGTGAAAAATAAAACAAGTGTTCCAGTGAAAAAGCCGAGTTAAATCAAGGCAAGGGCAGCATCATTTTACTAATGAGGTCAGATCAATAGTCCAATAACAAAAGGTCCTTTCAGATGGACCCTCTGTCTTGAGGGCAGTGGCAGGAGCAGATCTTAACTTGTGGACTCACCTTTCAGGTGGCAGGCCTAAAAGGCTGCTGCAGCATTGCCTGGTCCACCTGAAAAGGCCTATTCAAATCCAGAGGCGCCTCGTAGCACCTCTGGATCTGATGGAGGCGGGGAAATTGGTGCCGCAGCACCACCCATCATAAATATGTGGGATAACAATGGCCGTCTTCCCTATCCATAATTCTCCAAGCAAGTGGAACCTCTGTGTTTCCCACATCAGTTCCAGCTGCATGGGGGATTATGGGTAGGGAAGACCGCCATTGCTATGCCACGTTTTTAGCCGCAGAGAATGACCCTGGTGAAGGAGAGGCCAGCCAGGCTGTGACAGCCCATACCGGCCACCCCTGATGGTCCCCGCCAGCTACCCCTTCCCAGTAGGGCTGAGTCGGTCAGTAGTTGGGTGGCGGGGTCTGTCAGAGAGTGGGCAGATGGGTCGCCAGCTGATGTAGTCATCAGCTCACCCCCAGGCAGCCACTTACTGCGGCTGCACATTCAAGTGTGTCGGTGGAGCACTGCACTCTGCCAATTATTCCTCCCGGAGGAGGGTTGGCACCAGCGCCTCGGAGGCACTTCTGCTGCAAGGATGGGGGAGATTATGTACCTTTACACTGGGGTGTTCAGGCCACCTGAAAGGGCCTAAAGGGAACTAAACTGTCTTTGATTTTGGTGGTGAGTGTTTTCATACTCATATTTTAAGCCCAATGAGATTGGGGGGTGGGGACCTTTAATTTCGTCAGCTCCTTTCCTGAGAAATTGAAAGTGTAGATGGTGCTGATGTTGGTTTGCATAAAGGCCTGGGCTGCATTCACAGCTCTGCAATTTCTTGGGGTCTTGGGTAGAGCAATTCCTGTACTAAACAGTAGGTCCTTTCAAATTGCAGCCAATGGGTAGCCCTCCTGGGACATGGGTGTGATTACTGGATCGTGGGTACAGGATGCAACTTTCAAATGTTCATGGCAGAGGCACATCACAGCAGCAACCACTCTCACTCTCTCTCTCCCCCCTCCTTCCCCCCCCCCACTCGTGGCAGTAAATATCACGCCCCCACCGTAACTGATCGCGGCGGCAATCACTCCTCCTCCATTCGCTGTAGTGGCATTTCAATCAGGAGTTTCCCTGTGACGCATGTATTCGAGCACGGTTATCACCAGAGTGACCATGTCAGCCCTTTTCAATTCACCAGAGCAGGACACCTGGGTACATCTTACTTTGTCCCCTGACAACCTCCGAGATAGGTCAGGGACCCGGTTGGGTATTGACCAGGTAGACCCTTACAAATAACCATGGTTAATCCCATTTTACACAGGCCAACTGATGAACGAGATGGGATACTTTCATTGGTGCATTTGTAAAAGTTGGTAAGAGACACTGCGGTCTGAACTTCTTTTGGCTTTTAAAGAAGTAGCGGCATTGGTGCACCCTATTGCATCATATTTCAGTCTGATTGGTAGGTGTTGTACACCAAAGTCACATTCACATTTTTAAAACAGATACAATCAGGAAAACTCTAATCAACTTTAAAGGGAACAAAAACACTGCCTGTTGACAAGTGACAAACTCCATCAAGCACAAAGGGGAAGTGTTCTGTGGGCCCTTGGTGATAGACAGGTTTTGTTTTGTCCGTGATTTAAAAAAAACACTGTAAAGATTTGATAGATGACAGATAGGGAAAATATTTCCTCTGATTTTTGAAATGGGGAATTCAATAACAAGGGGGTATAATTTCAAAGCTGAAGCAAATTCAATAGAGATCAGAATTAGGACTGCAAGTGCAGGCCAGTTGCTTCTTGTGCAGTTTCTCAAGATCCAGGATTTTTGTCATGAACAAATCATGAAATTCAGTGTTTTACAGTAGCGTCATAGTGTAAATATACATATTATAACATCACTATAAAAGATAAAATAATATTAGTGAATGAAAAGTGAGGCAGTGTCTGGTTCTTTGATCATTCAGGAATCTGATGGCAGCAGGGAAGAAGCTGTCTTTGTGCCACTGAGTTCTCATCTTGAGGTTCCTGTACCTTTTCCCCAATGGTGGCAGAGTGAAGAGGGTGGGGGTCTTTGAGGATAGAGATTGCGTTTTTAAGACACCGCTTCATGTACGTGTCCTCAATGGAGTGAAGTCTGGTGCTTGTGATGTTGCACGCTGAGTTAACAACCCTCTGGCATTTATTCTGGTCTTGAGAGTGGGTTCCTCCAGACCAGGCAATGATGCAACCAGCCAGAATGCTCTCCATGGAACATCTGTAGAAGTTGACAAGAGTCTTCAGTGACCTACTGAACCTCCTCAGATACCTCACAAAGTATAGCCGCTGGTGAGCCTTGTTTATGATTGCATCAACGTGGAGGCTCCAGGACAGATCCTCAGAGGTGCTGGCACCTAGGAATTTGAAGTTCTTGACCCTCTCCACTACTGAGCCCTTGACGAGGAATGGATCATGTTCCCCTGACTTCATCCTGAAATCCACAATCATCCCCTTAGTTTTGCTTATGTTGAGCACAAGGTCATTGTCGTTAAAACCTTTCAACAAGCTGATCCATCTCCCTCCTGGACGCTTCCTCATTGCTGTTTGTGATTCTGCCGACAATTGTGGAGTCATTGGAAAACTTGCAGATAGCATTGGAATTGTGCCTGGCCATAGTAATGGATGTTTGACAAGTAGAGCAGTGGCTAAGTTCACATCCTTGGGGTACACCTGTATTGCTGATCAGTGAGGAGATGACGTTGTTTCCAATTTGTACTGACTGGTCTTCCAATGAGAAAGTTAAGAATTCAGTTGCTGAATGGGGCAGAGAAGCCTTGAGTTTGTAGCTCCTTGATCATCACTGAGGGAATAATTGTATTGAAAGCCGAGCTGCAGTCTATGAAGAGCAGCCTAATGCTGTTTTCAAGGTGATCCAGAGCTGAGAGGAGGGACAGTGATGTTGCATCTGCTGTAGAGCAATTGTGATGATAGGTGAATTGCAGCAGGTCCAGATCTTTGCTTAGATATGTTATTTCTGGCCATGACCAGCCTCTCGAAGCATTTCATCACGGTAGAAGTTAGTGCAACTGGGCTGTAGTTGTTGAGGCTGCCCACGCTACTCTTCTTGGGTACCGGGATGATTGATGGGCCTTTGAAGGTGGTAGAAACCTCTGACTGCCACAATGAGAGGTTAAAAATGTCTGTAAATACTTCTGCTAGGTTGGCACAGATTGTCAGTACCCTTCCAGGTATGTTGTCAGGGCTAGACACCTTGTGAGGGTCGATCCTCTTGAATGATGTTCTGATGTCACCCTCAGAGACATATCACAGGGTCCTCAGCCTTTTCAGAGATTCTCGTAGACACTATTTGGTTCTTCTTCTCAAAGTTGGCATAGAAGGTGTTCAGCTCATCAGGTAGTGAAGCATGGCAGCCATCTATAGTGTTCACCCTTGCCTTGTAGGCCGTAATGGCCTGCACTCCCTGCCATAGTTGGTGTGTATCTGTCTCTTTCTCTAGCTTCCTCTGGAATTGTCACTTTGCTTCAGAGATGGCCTTCTGCAGGTCAAACCTGGACTTTTTATAAAGATCCCGATCCCCAGCCTTAAATGTCCTTGTCCTTGCCCTCAGCAGGTTACAGATTCTCTGATTCATCCAAGGCTTCTGGTTGAGGAACACCTGGTATTTTCACATGGGCACATACCCATCCACACAGGTCTTGAAGTCAGTGACCCTGTTGCATATTCATTCAAGTCTATGGATGAGTTCTTGAACATGTTCTGGTCCACCGATTCAAAGCATCCCTTTACCACACCTTCGCTGTCTTAACCACTGGTGCTTTGGTCCTCAGTCTCTGCTTGTACGCCGGGAGAAGTACAGCCAGATGAGCAGACTTGCCGAAGTGCGATCATGGTATGCCTCGGTATGCGTTTTTCATGGTGGTGTTGCAGTGGTCAAGTGTGTTGGTTTCCCTGGTCTCACAAGTGACGTGTTTGTTGGTGGTAGTTTGTCAGAGACTTTTTCAGGTTGGCCTGATTGAAGTCCCCACAATGACTGGGAATGTGCTTGTCTCATGGCTGCTTACCACAGTGCTCAGTCCCTCCAGCACCATCCCGACATTAGCCTGGGACAGAATGTACATAAAGACCAGGATGATGGTGGTGAACTCCCTCGACAGGGAGAATAGGCGAAACCTGATCACCAGATATTCCAGGTTGGGGGAGCAAGACTGGGACATGACTGTCACATCTGTGCACCACAATGAATTGATGATGACACAAACACCGCCTACCCTGGTTTTGTCCAGATGCCAGTGTTTTGATCTGTGCGATGGATGGTATAGTCCTTGGGATGCAGTGCTGTATCTGGAATGTCAACATTTAGCCACAGTTCTGTAAAGCATGTTGAAATCTGGCTTGGAGTTCATCAATTTGTTCTCCAAGGACTATCTGTTGGCCAGGAGAATGGTAGGGAACAGAGGCCTCACTCAGGTCCTGGCATCTCAGCTTGACCTGTAGAGTTGTTGTTGTAACCTGCAGAGTTTACATGACAACACTTCATCTCTAGCTCTCAGACTTCTGGGGAACTGATGTTCAACATAGACTCTGCACCACCTGGAATGGGCAGGTGGAGATTTGGGGAGGTTGTGACACTCAAATCGATTGTTGAATTCCTCATGGATGGCCCAGGGATGCACAAGTTTTGTCGAGCACATTTTATCGAAGAACATCCCTGAAGCATTTCCTGTCCTCCTGGAATCAGATTTGGTTGGATATAGATACTGAAAAATTATTTCTTTTTTTTTGATGGGGGGAAAAACAATCGGTAACAAGGGATCCAATTTCATAAACAGTGCTAATCCAATAGAAATCAGAATTAGGAATGCACTGTCCTGAAAGAAAGTTAATGACAGGACTTGGAGGGTCTGGTCAGACATGGAGACAACAATGGTTGGAGCTGCCTTCAACAAAGGGAACCTTGGCTTGGAACCTGAATCTGGAGGATGTTGCAGAGACAGCAATGGTGATGCCTCTCAAATTGGAGGCAACTCGTGTCTCAGAAGCAAGCAGACGGTCCAAGATCACTGTTGTCTTATCGACCAGCTGGTTGCCAGGTTTAACATTTCAGTCTTCAGAAAAATTTTTTTCCCCTTCAGGAAGCCAAAGTGCATCTGAGGCAGGGATGGATTTTGTTGGTCAGAACTTTAAATGTGCATTCTGATGCTTGGTTGGGTTTTCTGGTGTGGACAGGGTACTTCTGCTAAGGTAACACTGGGACAGTGCAGAAGTCCACATTGAATGCATCACATGCCTTTCCCTTCACTCACTCTCTCTGATGACCACCATTTCTGACTCACAGCCTTTCAACACTCTTTCTCCCTTGCCATTAAACTCTCAACTGAATGACAGTAATTACAAATGGAATGAGAAAATGTCATTCCACCCAAAGAACTGCATTTTCTATGGCTAAAGTGTAATCCAATCTTTCTGCAAAACAGGCCCAGCCTCACTCACATCCTTGAAGATGAAAATTCCTGCATAAAACTTCCTGATCTGCAGAGTTAAGCAACCAACATCTCCTGTCTATGCTAATTGCATGCATGTGACTTGTATCAATTAGCATTAATTACACATTAAGTTGTTTACAGCAGTCGTGGGATCAGGCTTGTCAAATGAGTGTTGGGGTCTCGATATACAGGAGGTGCCCAGAATGGACCGTAAAGTCTATTTAAGGAACAAATCACAAGTTTTGGATTATATCCTTCACCACCTGGCTGCTGGAATTTAACATTCTCTACTGGCATTCCACTTTTACCACCCATCCTTCCCAGAAGCAGGAACCCACCCCCCTCCCCCCAATCCATACTAAATCCAGTGATTTTGCCAAAATTTTAAAAAGTTGATTGGCAGAGTTTGGTCTGTTAAGGCTTGCATCAGCCTTTAAAATTTTCTGTGATAAGTTTAATCTTTCCATTTCCCAGAAGAACAAAACAGAAGGATTAGATCATAATCCAGTCTAAACTTAACACACATATTTATCAGTCCTGCAACTCTAGGAATGAATTAACAGAAAGGCAAAACATGAAACCATTTTCCCTTCTGAAAAGGAGAACTTGAAGTGTGTACTGAGAGCTGAGAGAGTTAATACACCAACTATGGTATGTAATGGACCCAAATTAACAATTACAACCAAAAAACAGACACACCCACACTCTACAGCTGTTAATTTCACTCTTCCCATGTGTGTAGTCCCTGCTACATATGGTCACCTCCCTCATGAGATCACTGGCTGCACAATTTTTTTTAAATAAAAAAGATGTTGGTTATTCACTATACAAGTTATAGTTAAAAGGCACTGATAAGGTTTTCTTCCTCCTCTTCATATTACCACCCCAGGGGATTCTACCTGGGGTAGTACCATGTAAAAGCTGAGAACTGTTGAACCAATGTAGGCATCAAAATTCCCCAAGGAGGTGGTCATCTGCAACAGGTCCCAAACTGTGGTCAGGAACTGAACTTAGGACATTGGTGCCAAATGATGAGCACCCTTCCTCATCTTTTATAGCGGGGTGAGGGTGGGGGATAGGCAGGGAGGTTGTGGATTCTTCAATCAAAAAGTACCAGGCGGAATCTATAAAGGCAGCGAGGAACTACAAAGCTTCCCTCACGTTCACATTCATCTCATGTATTTGTGAAAGACTGCCTGCCTGATAGCACTCATCTTACACAGGCAATAGCTTTTCAGCACAAATTCAGAGAGGAAAATAGCTGCAGTTTGTGTTACTCCAAATCATGCATGAAATCAGCATAAATAAATGATTTGTCATAAACCCCCTTCCAACAAGATTCCTTGTTTAAAAATACCTTAATGGCAAAATACTAGAATACCTCCACTACATGCCAAAATCAATGCAAGAATGATTACAATGTAGTTAGTAGCATAATTAATTGCATTCATGGATTACATGGTATGCAAAGTCTCCTCGCCTCAGAAACCAGTTAAGCAGCCAATGGAAAATAGCTAAATAATGTGTCCCAAGGAAATATGATCCTTAGCGCTCAACAGCAAAGGTCATTAAAGATAACAACTAAACACCACAAAAACACACTTGTAAACTCTTCAGATAAGGTTCAGGACATGAATAATGCAAAATGAAACAAAACATCTTAATACCCCCAGAAGCAGATTATCTAACCCAGTCCAATTTAAACATATTTACTTCTCCATGACAATGCGAGATCAACCAGCCAGTGTACCAGTGGTTGCAACTTCCTCCTACAATCCAGTCATTCTGTTGTGTTATCCATCCCACAGTGTAATGAAAACAAGGTAGCTCTATTGTACATGATGCACAATTCTACCTGCACATTCTATTGTTGTAGCAAAAAGCCCCATACAATTTGCAAACCAGAAATGAACCAAAGGATGCATGCTTGGCTTGGTGCCAACACATTTTTGAAGTTCAGTTTTCCACATTTAGGTAAAACCCAACCCAATCGGGTTGCATTAATTCCATTTGTCCTTTAGTTGCTCTAGTTCCACTTTTTCCCAACCCCCACCTTCCATCCCATGTCTTCCCCCTGCCTATCTCTCTCTCCCCACCCGTCCCACCTTCACTGATCCAGTATCCAGTCACCTCAGCCATTCCTCAGCCAAATCTTATTGCACTTCCCACCTCACCTGCCCAATTTTGTCTCAATAAAGGATCCCAAACCAGAGCATTGACCATCAATTTCTGTCCATGGATGCAGTCTCTTACATCTCCATCTCACACTCCACTCTGTTGCTTTTTCCAAACTCTTCAATGCAATCCTGTATACACTAGAACACTGCTCCTACACCACTTCACAGCTTATTTAAAGTGCCTGTGTTGAAAAGCAGTTGACTTTCCCTCTTTCGAATACTCTATATACTTGTTTTAAAAGTCAAATTTTGGACCAGTTTATAGGGAATATTTAGGGGATCAACTATTACATATAGACTGCTTTTGGCCATATTAAATACCTGCACCGTTTGGGGCATCAGGAGCTCAGATGGCAAGTCCTGATCTGAAGCGTCAGGAGATTGGGTGGGTGGGAGGCCAGGTCATCGGGAGCTCAGATGGGTGGACAGCCAGGACCAAATGGTCCGAATTTGGTGCTTCGGGAGCTCGGATGGGCAAGCAGCTGAGGCGAATGTCTGCAGTTGAGACGTCAGGCGGCCAGGGACTGAGCAAGACAGAGAGAGCAGTCGGGGAGTCTGGAACTCAAATGGGCGGGCAGCCAGTGTCAACTATTACACATGTATATACAGTAGTTTTCATGTCTAGACTCCAAAAGTCAGAGATTGGGAATTTGTTATTGAGGTTTGACAGTATTGAGCAAGGAAAAATATCTGAAGGCCAAATGGCCTCCCAGCTTCCACGTTTTGAAGTTTGAAATATTAGCCTTCTAACTTGCCTACACGAGCAAAACAAAGTTTGTCACTGTAACTCAGTGCACATGGAGATAAATACATAATTCAACATTCAATGAATTAAAACAAGTTTTGGAAACTAAGAAAATATCTGCACAACAAAGATTATTCATGAACAGAGAGCCCTGGCTGTGCCTGTGTAAACCTACTGCAAATGGCAAAGCACCAGGCCAAACATTATAAAGTGGTTGTAAAAGTCCAAGGTATTCCAATCCTCTCTCGCACAACACATACACACAGCATTATCAAGGATTTTCTGCCACACAGATGGGAATTCCACAGGAACAAGATAATGGTAGAAGCAATTATCAAGTGTTGACTCCTGATAAAACCAATGGAAATTGCCTCTGGGGGAAAAAAAGCAACCAGCTTTCTCAATTCAGGAATGCCTTGCAGGCTCGATCCAGGACCATACTTTCACGTGACCTGGGAGGCTACAACACTGGGACACTGATGAAAACTGCACAATTTGTCGTAATTAACACTTTCTTTGAAAGTTCTGCTTCTATTATTTTCCCCTGCTCTTGCTACAGCCCGCCGCGTGCTCTCTGCAAGCTCAACTTTCAGACACAGTCATTCATCCTTCCCTTCCTCCCAAGCCAATGAATCTGCACCATTCACCCAATGTTGCATTACTGATGCTTCGCAGCATTATTACTGTCTCTTCCAGCTTTAATTTCCTTGACAAACTGCTAACCTTCACCTTGCAACAGTTTGCCTCCAACAACCACTGCTCCATTGGTGAATGCCACACAGTTTTCATTTTCCTACTTATTAACCCCTTTCACCTGGCTGGCATGCTCAGGAATTTACAGCTTACGTTCAGAACATCAGAGTGATATTTGACAAATTGTTGACAAAATGCCTGCCAACAATTTTCTGTACCTTGATGAAGGGCTCAAGCCCAACACATTATACTGCAAAGATAAAGGTGCATAACCAAAGTTCACTGGTTTTACTTTGGACAATACATCACATTCAACTGCACAATCAATTTTGTTCCTCATCTAGAGGGAACTAAAGTCTGGCAGTAGTCAGAGACAAGTCATGTGGTACAGAAACAAAACACCCACATGTGCTGTTCCCACTTCATTCTCCAAGATTCCCTATCAACTCTTCCCAGATTCTACAAAGCATCAGACATAGCCATGACCATCACAGGCACCAACGAACCCTACTCATTGAAGATATCTTTTCAAAGCAGTGACAGAAGGTTACCAAAATCATAAAATATCCCCAATCACACTATGAGAATAGACTCCACATTCATCTATACTATAGAGAGGCAAACTGCATGTCTTTGGAACTGGAAAGAAATCAGTCCAACCAGGTCACCCACAAAATTAGAGAGATGTAAACTCCACTCAGACAGCACTGGATGTCAGGATTAAACCCAGGTTGCTGGCAATAATGAAGTGGCAGCTCTACTAACTGTGTTGCTGTGGAGCCCTGTCAACATGCACTTGTACTTCTTTGATGCTTCCATTGATTAACTCAATTTCAGGTCACCCAAAGGAGAGCCTGGATGAAGCCCATTTCCCATTATTGAACACAAGCCAATTCAGTCAAGTACCCAGACCACTCAGTCTCAACCATTGGTATGCAATTTGGTTACTCTATTGAACAATTGTCACATTCCTCCATCACTTACAGATTCTCCCCTGCTTAACTCAGCCTTATTATCTCCCAACAACAGCATTTCGCACATTTTTAGATAGCCTTCCAATCTCCTAGCTTTCTCAAATCACCCAAAACAGACATTAACCAATCACTTTTCAGCCTGTCTCTGCCATCTTTCCACACTTTCTTCCTTTTAATGCCATCAGACCTTCCCGTCACCGTCAGAGGCAAAGCTTGCAGCCAACAAAGTTACTTTTTTGGACCTGCTTGCTCAAATCTCCCCAGTTCAGTTTCTCCTAGCTTTAAATCTTTCAGTAACGCTGAAATGGAAATATGACAATTTCTGGCCATTGCACTTACCTGGTGAACACATACAAAAGTTGAAAGGGGATAACTTCCCTGTATAAATCTCCATAAACCTGTCTTTTTTTGTAAACATTAGATACAAAAATTAATTGTCAAGGGTTATATCATTTATCATGTTCCCATTGATAAAAGCTCTGATTACGTTCAATACCAAAAATATGACATCAGGATACTACCTCCATCAGTCAGAGACATCAACTTCTCTTAAATGCCAATTGGTAAAGAACAAGAGGAATTCTGCACAATAAATGTATCTTGCTGTTGTGTGCTTCAAGGCAAAACAGATGTTCTGAACTACTTGCTCACGAGTCCTGCCCTTGGCCGAGGAGCCTCCCAAAACCCTGGAGTATATTATTACCTTACTAACAGTTCCAGTCATCATGTTCACCACATCAGTATACCCAGATGCTAGCATTTACTGCTCATTTTTTTCTCCCCCCCAAAAAAACAAGAACTACTCAGCAAGTATTCCAGTAGCCCATCACGTTTACACAGGGTATTGTAATAGGATGCAGATCCACTCCAACAAGCCATTTTAAGTCAATTGAGTGCAAAAGCAAGAAAAATCTACTTTGCACAAAGTAAAGCTCTGCTCATCATATTGGGACACCCATGGAGGATGCACTTCGTGGGAGCAGGATTGTTTGGAATATGATCTATTGTCAGATCGAATGGGCAATCAGTGAGAAGCTGGATAGAAATAGTCAATGTTTTGAGTCAGGACCGTTTATTGAGACTCAGAATAAATGGAATTGGCTCCTGAAGTGGATTCAGATATGTGATTGCAAATGTGGGGTGGGTTGCAAAGGGGATTCACCAAGACGTTGCCTGGGTTGGAGCATTTCAGATACAAGGAAAGATTGGATAGGCTAGGATTATTCACCTGGGCTTGCATGGAAGGCAGGTGTGGGGGGGGGTGGGGGGGGGGGGGGGGAAAGAAACGGGTGCTAGTAGAGGTGTATATAATTATGAGAGGGTGAGAAAGAATAGATAGTAAGAAATATTTCCCCGTAAAAGGTGTCTAAATCTCGAGCACACAGGGGTAGGAGGTCTCGTTTGGACTAAATATACCTAGATACAGTGAAAATCTTCCTTTGTGTGCTTTCCAGGCTATTCCCAGCAGCATTTTTGTTTTAAAAATTCACAAAGCAGCAAGATAATAAATCAAGTTGATGGTCAGACTGGGTTTCCAATGCTTTAATACAACAGGTAAATCTTATTCATTCATGGCAGCTTCCTGCAATTCCAGAAGCTCCTTGGTCACTGATAGGTAGATGGGCATCTGGCACGAACAGTCTCTCCATGCTGTCAATTGCAATCCTGGTAAAAGAGGCCCAAGTGGCAACAATGACTGTCCCAGCTCCAATCTCATCATGTTGCCATCATGCTGGTTTAGAACAGGAATTAAATAAAAGAGTCTGCATATGCTGAGGTCAAGGGCAATACACAAACAGGCTGAAAAACGCCACGGGTCACGCAGCATCCACAAGAAGGGATTCGACGTTTCGGGCCTGGGCCCCTCATCAGGTCTACCGACACATTTGTGTACTGCAATCAGAGAAAGGACATTTTCTCACTGAAGGTGGTTGGAATCTAGATATCATTGACTTGAGTGGGTGATGGAGACAGAACCCCTAACACGTAGGCAGCATCCAGATGAGAACTTGAACTGCCATGGAATCAAAGACAATGGAGCAACTTCTGCCAAATAGGATAACTGCAGGTGGTTATCATGGACAACCGAAAAGATCTGCCTGCACTACATTGTAATGCTTTACCATGCTTACCATTGTAGTTGATGTAGCTTATTTATACGTAGATAACTCATGGGAAAGGCTTTGGGAGTAAATCCAGAGGAAAAATCTGGAGTCGGAGTCCTGAAGACAGCTGACTGCTGGATTCATCACCAGCCCAGCAACTCCCGCGATGCTGCTGCCATCAAACTGTATCAAATTTTGTCGTTCCTTTAGACGTCATTAGCATGGAGTGGGGGAGGGGGTGAAGTTCCACTGCATGGGCAACAGATAGATCTCCACATAAACTCTGCTTTGGCCTGTGTCCTGGACAGGCCACTCCAGTTTTGCTTTATGTGCAGTACCCATGGTCAACCATGACCAACAGAGGACACAATGTCTGGCTGCAAGAATTTCAGTGAACATGGACATTGTAATTATGTACAGTGATATGCAAAGGTTTGGGCACCCAAAAGATCAAAGCACTCAGATAACTTTTACCAAGGTCTCAGACCTTAATTAGCTTCTTGTTAGGGGTTGTTAGGAAAGGCCAGGTGATGCAAATTTCAAAGCTTTACAAACACCGACTCCTCAAACCTTGTCCCAACAATCAGCAGCTGTCTTGCATTCTGAAAAATAAAAGAAATGATGCCCACAAAGCAGGACAAGGCAATAAGAAGACAGCAGAGAATTTTCAGGTGGTCATTTCCTCAGCTGCTGTTCCTTAATTACATAATGAACTAACAGGAACAGTGGCGGTCAAATTGAAGCCGAGAAGACCAAGAAAACTTTGAGAGAACTGCTCCTCAGATTGCTAGGAAGGCTGCAAAAGACCTTCAGGAAGATTTAGCAGACTCTGGAAAGGTGGTGCACCATTCTACAATGCAGCGACACCTGTACAAATCTGTCCTTCATAGAAGAGTCATAAGAAAACCTTTCCTGCACCCTCACCACAAAATTTAGCATCAGAAGGAACATCTAAACAAGCCTGATGCATTTTGGAAACAAGTCCTGTGGACTAATGGAAGTTAAAATTGAACTTTTTGGCTGCAAAGGTATGTTTGGAGAAAAAAGGGTGCCAAATTTCATGAAAAGGGTACCTCACCAACTGTTAAGCACAGGGGTGGATTGATCATGCTTTGGGCTTGCGTTGCAGCCAGTGGCACCGGGAACATTTCACTGGTTGAGGGACGAACGAATTCAATACCAGCAAATTCTAGAAGCAAGCATCACAATGCCTGTATATATATATTTTTTAAAGCTGAAGATTTAAAGCGGATGGCTTCTAGAACAGGATAATCATCCTGAGCACAACTCAAAATCCACAATGGACTACATCGAGAGGCACAAGCTGAAGGTATTGCCAGAGGCTTCAGTCCCCCATCCTTAACATCGTTGAAAATCAGTGGACAGACCTCAAAGGAGAAGTGCAAGCAATGTAGCTCAAGAATCTCATAGAACTAAGTCTTTTTCTAGGAAGGATGGGTGAAAATCACCCCCAAAAAAGGTTTGAATGACTCTCTGACTACAGAATGCATTTACAAGCTGAGATATTTGCCAAAGGGAGCATAATTGAGAATTGACCATGCAGGGTGTCCGAACTTTTGCTTTGGGCCCTTTTCTTTTTCGCTATTTTGAAACTGTAAAAGATGGAAATTTAAAAAAAGTAATCTTAAAATATTAAAATTAATTGTTTTAATTTTTTTAAAATTTAGACATACATCACTGTAACAGGTCAAATCAGCCCTATGAGACTGCTGTCCAATTTACACCCCATTAACCTAAATCCCCAAAACATTTTGAAGGGTGGGAGGAAACCAGAACCCCCAGAGAAAACCTACGCAGTCAGGGGGAGAACATAAAAACTCCTTACTGCGCAGGATTTGAACCCAGGTCTTGTCCCGATCACTGGTGCTGTAAAGGCGTTGCACTAACCGCTATGCCAACCATGTCATCTTTAACTTTATGCCTTTTAGATCATAGGTCAAAAGGTTTGTTGCTTGATTCAAACACATTCTAGTATGATTTTGTATCTCCAGCTTGATGTTGGATTTCTGCCTGATCAAGAATCCTGGAGTCTTTCCTGAACATTCATTTTCTCCCACTGATGCTGTTGGATCCACTGAGTTCCTCTAGATTCCTTGTGTATCTCTCTCTTCCCACCCCAGTGAAGACCAGATTTGCCTCAGTTGATGTGGAACTTCAAGGGTGAGGTTGTGCAACTTAACTCAAACCCTCACAGGGGTACAAATTCAGTGGCAAACTGCATTCAATGTGCTGAAGTGTTTCTTACCCAAAGGATAAACCAAGTGGGAAATGACGCTGTAAAGCATCATGTGGATTCTACAGGAAAAATACAAATCTATTTCCTCTCACTGTTCTTTCCAAACACTTCATTATTAAACAAAGATATTTTGACTACAGCTACATACCATTTACCCAATGGGAACATGATTTAACAAGCACCATCATTTGCCAACCTTTTTTTAAAATCTTCTTCCGTTTCAAAACACAATAGCTGCCTCGGCAATGTCTCCAAACATCAGCCAAGATTTCTGCAAACAGATGAGCCAAGGAATCTGGTGTCGAAGTTACGTCAGAAAGATCGAGACAGTCACCACACCAACTAAAACCTTTGAGAGATGTGCAGAACAGTGGTCCTCGTTAGATGAGGAGCATCTCCTGCATATTAAACTGCACGTTGGCAACCAATTAGCCTTTGAAATGCTTGCCAATTAACTAAATATTGCAACATTTAAGGAATTTCACACTCATTGATGAATATCAAAAGTAATAGAGCACAATTTACGAAGTCTAGGCTTTAGAAATAAGGCGACTTTACTAGAGAACAGACAGCAGGTGTATTGCACGATTTAGGACAATGACTTTAAAACTACGGTTAAATAGTTCACTTTTCCGCGTTATCAGAGGGTACCGTTTCATCAAACTCAACTAAAACTCCAACACAATAGAAGTCTGCCAAATTTATACACCAAAGTGGTCTCCCGCGCACCCCCCCCCCCCCCCCATCAAACTGCACAATAAAGATTGCTATTCAAAGGAAGCCCCAACACCAGGGGACTCCCGAAAGCACATGTCTTGGCGACTCTACACCTAGTTCACTTGAAAGCGTTGCATGGCGTTAGCGTTCCCCGTGGCTATACCAGTGTGCTTAATACGTTTTTTGGGATGGGGAGCAGAAAAGTATTCATCCACAGTTTGAGTTACTGGCATCGCGAACTTCTCTATTATAAAGGAAATGGTTTTAAAACGCACGCTTCTGCATCGGTTAAAACTGCAAACACATTTTATCGCTTCTAACTTTTTGAATCGAGTTGTCCAGATTTAAACCGGTGTACGCGTGTCCCGGTGTGCATCTGCTTTTAGAAAGATGTTTGAGAGAAGTTGGTTTACACAGGATTTGAGTGGTATACGTGTGAGCGCTGCCTGTGTATTTGATTTAGAACGCCTCGGCTTACCCAGGTTCACGAAACTCATGACCATGTCTGCCTGGTTGAGAAAAGAGCTGTCCTGTAAGCTGGCCAGCGGCGGACTCTGCGTGGTAAACACTGGTCTGTATTGATGAGAAAAGCCTTCTTCCTCCTCCTCTTCGCCCCCGGTGGACATGGCATTGTACAGGTCAAGCATGAAAAGGGGCGCCGAGTTGTGCTTTCCATGCGAGTGAGGTCTGGGCCGGTGTGGCAGCCCCAGGATGGAGAGAATCTCCCGCTGCATGTTCTTCTTCTCGTGGTGTTTGAGGCGACGGTGCACAAAGCTCGAGTGCAGGTCGCTGTGGCTGCCTGTGTCCAGCAAGAGGCTGCCCGCCACGGACAGCCACTCGACCACCAGGCAACAACTCCACAACAGCCCGAGCGCGACTCCCCGCTCGACTGCAAATGCTCCCATTGTGTAGGGCAGACAGATACAAACTTTGCTTTTGGATGTGAAACAAAAAAACTTTTTCTATAGATTTAAATATAAATAAATAAATACACCCTGTATCAGAAACGCCTTAATACCCCCGTGTGTATCCCGCGCTCTCACTGTCCCCGCTCTTCACATGTTATCAATGAACAATTCGAACTTCGCAGCAGGTAACACTCCAAACCCTCTGTTACGCCACATGACACAACGTTCCATTTACGCCCAGGGAAGGCGGGGCTTGCGTGCACTGTCCCCTCCCATTTATTCCCTTTCTCCTCAGCTTGGCTGCCCATTGCCACAGAGCAATATAAAGTTTCGTTTTGGCGCTAATATTCGGGGCTGACGAGCTTTACAATAAGGGAAGTACTTTTTCCCCCAGCTGTTCCAAGAGGAAAATCTTTGGAAAATTAAGTACTTTACATAGTTTTGATTATAACCAAGAATTGGGTTATTTCCTTGGGAGATTCAAACCATTACAGATTTTTAAAAACAAAATCAGGTTCGTGAACTTATTTGGTACGAATGTGTTTAGATTAAGAGCTATATTGTCATTGGGAGTCACTGCATCCGTTTTAAGTGTAACCTCCGCAATCAGGGCACTGTTTTCCAAGTTGGCTATTAACTAAATGTTATTTTAGCGGTTATCTACAGCATTCTTTGCTTCATGATAATAGGACAGAGTGTTTCGCGGAAATATACCAGTTTAGCACCGTTTATTTTCTCTGCAGGGATGAAAAGAGGGCACTTTGTGTTATATATCCATTGGTCAGTCAATCGACTTGCATTTTTTTGTAAAGGGGATTTCTTCCTCAATTTAGTTATTCAGCGATTGAAACATAGACCATAATCTATTCAATTGATCGCACTTCCATCAGCGTTTAATAAAGTGTTTAATAAAACCAAGCTGTACTTCTGACTGGAATAGAACCTGTAAAGATCATTTTCATCGTGTCTGGAATTGTAATAAACCGGGTGGGAGTGAACGGACGAATGTATCTACAATGTAACGTTGGATGGTTGCAATCACCTGTGACTTTCACACCTTTTCTTTTGTGTGTGGCGGTATTTTCAGAGAGAAGTACCCCATTTGAGGGGCGCCACCTGCTGCTGCAGCCACGAAGAGCTGACACTGAATCTTTCAGAACTCACCACCAGCTCAAGGCACAAATCAACTTGTGCTTCCCCGCCTGGAAGTTAATGCCAGGCTAGCTATGATTTTCCCCGCGAACTGATGCACACAATGAGAAGTTGGAGAGCCCAGTCTCGAGGAACACAAGAGTTGCAGACGCTGGAATAATGTGCAAACGACAAGAAGCCGGTCAGGCGGCATCCAAGGAGGGAAATAAACAGTCCGTTCCTGGTTGGGACCTTTTATCGAGTTCCTATCAGATTGAAGCACGGACCAGCAGCAATGAGATCGCGAATGGTATGGGAGCTACTGTCGAGCTGGAGGTGCAACCTTATCTCTCCACTGATGCTGCCTGACCTGCGAAGTCCCTCTAGCTTCTCATTGCCTGCTCAAGATTGCAGCGTCTGCAGTTCATGTGCTTCTCTTGCACAAAATTGATTTCTGGGATCATCCAATGAATATAGCTTTCATCGTCTTATCATGGCTTGGCTTCGCAAACAAACATTTAGGAAGGGGGCTGTCCACGTCTGATGCAGGCTCGCTGGTGGCTGACTAGGTCAATAGGCGTGGACTTGTCCTTCGAGCCTGCACAATGGATTTTTTTTAGGTGGAGTGCAGTGTGGGCAGTGCTGGTCCCACCCTTTACACCCTGGGTTTATCTGCCATGGCCTAGCAAGCTAGGATGGTGTCAGCCAGGTCCTCAGGCCTTAGGGATTACATAGGAGTGTCCTTCTAGATCATTAGTTCTCATCCTTTTTCTTCCCACTCATATACCACTTTAAGTAATTCCTGTGGCTTCGGTGCTCTGTGATTAGTAAAGGATTGCTTAAGGTGGTATGTGAGTGGGAAGAAAAGGTTGAGAAATACTGTTCTAGACCCAATTGTTACTGAAATATTTTGCTTGAAAAAAATTGTCATTGCACATTTCCTTTGGAGTTATGAAACTGTGCATATCTTCTTTCTTTTCTTCTTCTTTGGCTTGGCTTCGCGGACGAAGATTTATGGAGGGGGTAAAAAGTCCACGTCAGCTGCAGGCTCGTTTGTGGCTGACAAGTCCGATGCGGGACAGGCAGACACGGTTGCAGCGGTTGCAGGGGAAAATTGGTTAGTTGGGGTTGGCTGTTGGGTTTTTCCTCCTTTGCCTTTTGTCAGTGAGGTGGGCTCTGCGGTCTTCTTCAAAGGAGGTTGCTGCCCGCCAAACTGTGAGGTGCCAAGATGCACGGTTTGAGGCGTTATCAGCCCACTGGCGGTGGTCAATGTGGCAGGCACCAAGAGATTTCTTTCGGCAGTCCTTGTACCTTTTCTTTGGTGCACCTCTGTCACGGTGGCCAGTGGAGAGCTCACCATATAACACGATCTTGGGAAGGCGATGGTCCTCCATTCTGGAGATGTGACCCATCCAGTGCAGCTGGATCTTCAGCAGCGTGGACTCGATGTTGTCGACCTCTGCCATCTCGAGTACTTCGACGTTAGGGATGAAAGCGCTCCAATGGATGTTGAGGATGGAGCGGAGACAACGCTGGTGGAAGCGTTCTAGGAGCCGTAGGTGGTGCCGGTAGAGGACCCATGATTCGGAGCCGAACAAGAGTGTGGGTATGACAATGGCTCTGTATATGCTTATCTTTGTGAGGTTTTTCAGTTGGTTGTTTTTCCAGACTCTTTTGTGTAGTCTTCCAAAGGCGCTATTTGCCTTGGCGAGTCTGTTGTCTATCTCACTGTGCATATAACAACAAGTCAATTAGGTATGATTAAAACAGTGGTTTACAAACTTTTTCTTTCCACCTACATAACCACCTTAAGCAATCCCTTACTAATCACAGAGCATCTATGTCATAGGGAATACTTAAAGTGGGATGTGAATGGAAGGGAAAAGGTTGAGAACCACTGTTCTAGATGGATGGCCTGACAACAAGCTGCTCTGCCTGGGTTTGAAATCAGAGTTTTCCTTCTCTTAGGCTGGCTGCCAACCAAGGCTAACAAGCCCAGCTTACCTGGCCAGTTTTACTGCCGGACACTCTTGTCATGCCATGACACAGCAAACTCAGTGACTTATAATCCACCATCCGGCTTATCTGATGAGATTTGCTGCACTCCCTTTCGACTGGTCGGGGCCGCAAATCCCAGACTTCCTTGATACACTGAAAAATTATTATTTCCCCATGTAACATTAGAAGCAAAGGGTGAATTAAAAAACATTCAAGGAGTTGTTTAGTAACATCAGACAGCATGCAAAATGTGCTGGTCCAACATCACCAAAGGCCTAAATATGCTGGTTAACAGAGGTGTACTGTAGTCAGTAACTGCTTAAAGAATGAAAGGTGTTTCTGAGGTGTTTCCACAGCATTGAATGGTGAAGAATTTTCTTTGCAACACTCCTCCTCAGAGGACTGTGGTTGCTCAGTTTTTTAATGCCAAGAATGAAGAGAGCAATGGGTAATAAGATTTTAGATGCCTGGTCCCAAAAAGGGATCAGATTTATTGAGGATTGTTATGAGCAGGAGAAATGTATGTCATTTGAACAATAAAAAAACAAGTTTGGTGTTGCTAATACAATATTCTGCTATTTTCAGTTAAAGGCATATTTAAGCAGTAAACTGGGGGTCAACAATGACTTTATCAAAGTGTAGTGATCTGGAGAGTCTGATTAAAAAGGGAAATACAAATAAATTTACTTCAGCAATGTATTTACTATTTCAGATGGGAACTCCTAAACAGTAGGGTACACAAGTCTAGATAGAGATGGTGATCAAAACTGGTCCGATCTGTGCCGGGACTGTATGACAATTACAATAGATGTAAGATATAGATTGGTGCAATATAACTTTCTGTACCAGCTATATCTCTTACTGTAAAAGCTAAATAAATTTAAATCCGATATTTTGCATCAATGCTTTAGGTGCGGTGAAGAGATAGAAACTTTTCTACATTCAAGTTCCGAGGTAAGACCCTTTTGGATAGATCTGGGGAAACTTTTAGAGCAAATTACAGGAATTCAATTTCCACAGAACTCAGAATTATTCTTATTAGCCATAAGACCCAAAATGAGGTGTCCCAACATCAAACAATATTTGTCAAGATCGCATTGGCAGTGGCCAGAAAATGTATAGCGGTTACTTGGAAGTCTGATTCACATCTAGGTGCAGTCCATTGGAATGCGGAAATGCATAGCTGTGTTCCCCTTGTGAAGATTATCTTATAACCTGAGAAATAGTATGACATGTTCTTAAAAATATGGCCACCATATTTGCAAAATACAGGTGCAAATGTTTAATTGTGCTCCACCTCACCCACGAGATCCACGCTAATACCACCTTGAGATCGAAGTAAATTTTGAAAATGTGAAATTTGTGGGGTAGATGATGGAATCACATCAATCCCTGTTTTTTTTTCTTTCCTTCTTTTCTTTTCCATCTATTCTTTTTTTTTAAATTTTTTTTCTTTGTGGCTTATTTCTTTTCTTTACCTTATTTACTTTCATTGGGAGGGTGGGGAGAAATGGGGATTATAGCCATCATGTATCAAAGATTATTATTTTTTACTCTGCATTCAAATTTTTTCTGTTCTTTTTGATTCCATGTGTGGCATTAAAAAATGTAAATATTTTTAAAAAAAATGAAGTGACGAATGGATGGGAAAGATAATTCAGTCATTGGACAGTGTAGCATGTTCTCGGAGTTGAGCTATGCCCACCTTTCATTTATTATATTCCCGTGCTTACTGTATTAATTAATCTGGAAAAACCCAACAAAACAAAGTTGGCATCTGCAGAAACAAAAGCACAACTTCTCTGTAAGATAAAAACAGAAAATGTTGAAATACTGAGCAGGCCAGTCCGCAGGAGTGCAGAAGATTATAACTTTTAGTTCGAACCTTGATAGAGTATCACTGGTGTGTGCACTAGAACGAGAAGCAAACAAATACATGTTCATGCCCAGCCTGAATGCCATTCTTTCTCATACTTTTCCAATAGGATGTTTTAGATAAATCAGTCATGAAAAAAGTGGAGACAAATAAATGCAAGTTACACTAGGGAATATTAACCTACAATTCATATACTCTCCATCTCTCACACATATATACACAAAATATATGGTAATGGATAAGGTCTATGTTTTGATACAGGCAATAATGTGAGCAAGTAGCTTGTAATCTGGTTTTGCAATTGGGACTCACCTAGTGTTCGTACTATTAATGCCGTCAAAATGAAATTGTGGCCTGTGGTCTCTTCTGTCCATTGTTTTCTATTTAAAATCAGCCAAAAGAACTGAGGATTAACATTCAAGCACAAGGAGTAGTCAGTCTACTTGTTTTAATTTGAGGTGTGTTGCCACTAAGCCTAAATATGTCCTCACCAAATGAAATCCTACCAGTCATTCTCATCAGGGGCCATGCTGGAGGCCACAGCACATTTAAGGGGGGTGGGGGAAGAGGGGGGTTCACAGATTGAACTCATAAAATATTTTTTGTGTATTTTATGTCGTCAATGTAAAGGTTAAAACCTTGTGTTTTTACTTCTTAATTAATTTCATCTGATGCAAGGATCGACAAAGAGATAGACAACAGACTCGCCAAGGCAAATAGCACTTTTGGAAGACTACACAAAAGAGTCTGGAAAAACAACCACCTGAAGAAACACACAAAGATCAGCATGTACAGATCCATTGTCATACCCACACTCCTGTTCAGCTCCAAATCATGGGTCCTCTACCGGCATCACCTATGGCTCCTAGAATACTTCCATCAGCACTGTCTCCGCTCCATCCTCAACATTCATTGGAATGACTTCATCACCAGCATCGAAGTACTCGAGCTGGCAGAGTCCGCAAGCATCGAATCCACGCTGCTGAAGACCCAACTGCGCTGGGTGGGTCACGTCTCCAGAATGGAGGACCATCGCCTTCCCAAGATCATGTTATATGGCGAGCTGTCCACTGGCCACTGAGACAGAGGTGCACCAAAGAAGAGGTACAAGGACTGCATAAAGAAATCTTCTGGTGCCTGCCACATTGACCACTGCCAGTGGGCTGATATCGCCTCCAACCGTGCATCTTGACACCTCACAGTTTGGCGGGCAGCAACCTCCTTTGAAGAAGACCGCAGAGCCCACCTCACTGACAAAAGACAAAGAGGAAAAACCCAACACCCAACCCCAACCAACCAATTTTCCCTTGCAACCGCTGCAACCGTGTCTGCCTGTCCCGCATCGGACTTGTGAGTCACCAACGAGCCTGCAGCAGACGTGGACATACCGCTCCATAAAATTTCGTCCGCGAAGCCAAGCCAAAGAAAGAAAGAATTATATGACTTTTCCTTTTAAGAAAGATTGTTGTATGTCGAGTTACCATAGTGACTATGACATCATATGTTGTAATATCCGGGTGAACGGTGAGCTTGCGTTCAGTCTTCGAAGAACCATGGCGGGAGATGTAAGCTATCGAAATACTTTTCTTTGAATTCGTTGTCTTATCATCTTATTAGTTTCAATCATTTCTTACATCATTATGTCTTTAAATATAATTGAAGGCTTTGCTAATTTATCATTATGAAAATCTCAGTGGGAAGGTTTGCAAATATCATACATTTATATCAACTAATTAAAGGCCACATAATGAAGAAGATTGGTTTATTGGAGTGATAAGATTGTAGTTTGGAATATCGAAACTTACATTTCTTAGAAGGTGACATATTTTGAAGTCAGGAAATAGGAAAGATATGGAAAGTGTCAGTAGGAGACAAATACAGGAGAAAACAACTATAAACTTGACTGCTTCACTGGGAAGGGGGCCCATAAACTTTGAGCAGTGTCTGAAGGAGGTCGTAGCCAAAACAAATGCTGAAAATGGCTGACCTTAATCACTATTTGCCCAGGTGTCTTTACCAGCTCTTTGAAATTCTCATTCAATTTCAGAGATTCATGGGATGAAGATGGTGACACATAAAGAAAAGATGAGCAAGTTAGGACTAATCTTAGTAGAAGAATAAAAAATAGTCTCATTGAAGTATAAAAGAGGAATTGACACGGTGGCTGCTGAGGGAACGATTTCCTCATGGGAGCAACTAGAAATAAACAATGTCATTTCAGAATAGAGTCACCCATTTAAGAAAGAGATGGGAAATTTCTTCTCTTGCAAGGACGTGGATGAACAGCAAAGAAAAGGAATGATATGACCATGTGGTATATAAGAAAAATAATGGAGAATGCCACCCAGAATTTTGCTGGAAGAAATGTAGCTCATTTGTTCTAAAACCAAGCTTTTATAGGAGCTGATGTTAGTGATGGGAAGTGATGGAAAATTTCAGGCATCACCCCAAAAAGACAGGGATTGGTTCACATAAAAGAGATGTTTAAACAAACTACTCTCAAAAATTAGCTGTTCTTGCAATTAAATAATAAGTACACAGAAATGCAGATTCCTAATGCACAAGAACAAAAATCAAATACTGCAGATGATAGAGCAGAAATAAAACAAAAAATGTTTGTTTAATGCCAAGAATGAAGAGAGCAATGGAGAGTTTAACCTTGTTTGGAGAGTTTAACCTTGTTTTTCCCTTGACATGGATCTTACCTGAAATATTGGGTGTGTCAAACATCTTTTGCTCTTTGATTGCATAATTTTTGTTTGGTTGACCAGAATTGCAGTTCTACATAAGAACATTCCCACACCTATTTCTTTAGTCAACATTATGTAAAGGTAAATTTCAACTGTTGTCAATGTAATTAAAAAAAAAAAATCACTCCACTTTTCCTATTTCACTTCATGACTACTTTTAACTAGCTGTCATATTAAGCAATGTTCATCAGAAATGGATTGAAAGAAAAATTCTATTAAAAAAATGATTATTAGTACTTGTTGGGATTTGAACTTATGAATATCTGAATAAGAGCACTAAAATCAGGCAGTGCAATCAAAACAGAAATGTCCTGTCCATTCTTCCCTTTATAAAAAAAACCTCTTCCTGTAGTTTATATATCTTTGCATACATATTTTAGAAGTTAAGTGAACTTTCCTTGTCTTCCAGTTCCTGAGGTGAATTTCTTTGCACCAGAAATGGATTCCTTTAAAATTACATCTTTCGCATTGTCAAATTCACACTGCATGGCTTCAGTGAAGCACAAGGCATCATACATGCTGTAATCAGCAGATGTTCTGTCAGCACGCATGCAGTGCTGGGGAAAGGCAGATATCCGCTCTGCTAACTCCAGGGCACACTGAAAACTTAGAGAAAAAAATAACAAGGCAAGTGTAACATTAAGTGCCATGTGCAATAGGGTTGTTGTACCACTTTAACAATTGTGTCACTTGACATTCTTTCAAACAAGCTGCTGGAGGAAATCAGAGGGTCACACATGGATGGGAAGAAATGGTCAGTTAACATTTCACATTAGGACCCTTTATTGAGACAAAAATAGGAAGGGGCTATATCAGCTATATCAATGGGAAAGAAACTGGGGTATTGGATCGAAGGTGGGAGAGGTGGAGAGACAGGTAGCAGAAGGGGAAGGGAAGGAGTCAGGAGTGGGCAGAGAAGAGATGAAAACGAGGGAACAGGATAGAGGTTAGAAAATTAGAAAAATCAAAGTTCATGCTGTTGGGTTTAAAGCTGTTCAGAGAAATACAATGTGTTGGTCTTCAAGTTTACATTTGGCCTTATCCTGGCAATGGATGAAGCCAAGAATTGATATGTCTATGTGGAAATGGTGAAGTGAATTGAACTGAGAATTCAAGCTTAAACCCACAGGCAGAGCGTAGATGTTCAGCGCAGTGGGTACCCATTCAGCATTTGGTCTCACTGATACAGAGGGAGGCCACATTGAGAATGCAGTAGACGAGGCTGGAAATCTCTGCCTCACTGAGAAGATTTGACTGTTGCCCTGGATGGAGGTAAGGGGGGAGATGAGGGGACAAGTTTTGCAATTTCTTTTATTCTTTCAGTGCCAATACCATTCAGTGTGGAATTGGAAAAAAATCTGTCTAACTCTGTAAGAATGCAGATATTGAGTTTTTAAATTTAATGATTTACTCCTGTTTTTAGTTTGAACTACTTGCAATTTTTTCAGTATGTTAATGGGAGTGACTAAGACAATGAAATGGGGAATAAAGAAGAATTACAGACAGTCCAAGGTACCTGTCTATCCAGTGAACTGAGTGAGTCACACTGTAGCAGATCATGCAAACTGTCAGAGAATAGGGGATCTGAGATGAGCTGGAGGTCAAATACATGTACTCAATAGCAGCTCTAGTGGCAAAGTAGGAAGTAGAGGGATGCCACATGGGATCATCAGGTTGATTCCTGGAATAGCAGGTTTGCCCCATGAAGAGATATTAAGCAGATTGGGCCTATAGAGTTTTACAAGAATGAGAGGAGACCGCCTTGAAATGTCTGGATTTCCTACAGGGCTTAACAAGGTGGAAAAATTGAGAAATTTCACCTGGCTGGGGTGTCCCCAAATAGGTGTCAATCATTCTGAACTGAAACGCAAAGAAATTTCTTCATCCACAGAGTAGCAAATCTTTGGAAATCTCTACCTAAGAGGGCTTTGGAGGTTTAGTCACTGAATATGTACAAGACTCAAATTATAAATTTTTGGAAATTAAATGCATATCAATTTAATGATATGCATTTGTGGGAAAAAGTGGAATGATGTTACTAAATGGCAAAGCAGAAATGAAGGGCTGAAAGGCCTCCTCCTGCTTCTATTTCTCTTGTTTCTTACATAAAGATGTTAAAAGATCTTGCCTCATTATTTGTCTGGGTTCTGCAGTGAAACACCAACATGCTGAAAAGATGAATGTACATCGCACCTGGGTGTCTCAGAAGGAAAACGGAAGTACAGTATGTATGTTTCTTAATTATTTTGTTTTACACCATCTACTATTGACCAAACCTTCCTTATATGGAAGATTAAAGGAATGATCCCTTTTGTAGATTTATTCACGGTTTGATGTCTTTTGAACAACTTCTACCAAGTATAATTTACCATTTTTTTTAGATATCTACAAGTTAGAAATTTCCCGAATACAGTAATGGCTAATTATCTAACATTACAACAACCAGATTTACTTGACACTTCATTCCGGTTAAACCCTTTCATAAGGGTTTAATTTGTACTATTTATTTCTTATATTAAATTTGAAGTCAGTCCTCATGGATAAGATTCGACAAACTTGGAAATCGGAACTTCAACTAACATTATCTCCTGAAACATGGGGAAGAATTACTAGACTAGTTAATAACTCTTCACTTTGTGCACGTCATTCTTTAATACAGTTTAAAATAGTTCATAGAGCTTATATGTCTAAAGATAAACTAGCTTGTATCTCTCCTAACACAAACGCTAGTCATGATAGATGCAATACTAATGTGGCTTAAATGACTCGTATGATTTGCTCATGTGAAATGTTAGAAAAATTTTGGAAAAACATTTAAAAAACTCTATCAATGATACTAATTATTCATTTACAGCCTGACCCCTTAACTGCTCTTTTTGGAATTACAGATGTAGGTTGTTTACCAACTTCTGCATATCAAGTTATAGCTTTTTCTACACTATTAGCTAGAAGAGCCTTTTTACTTAAATGGAAAGACTCTGATTCTCCTACATTATTTCAATGGCTTTCTCATGTTATGTCTTTCTTAAATCTAGAAAAAAAATCAGGTTATATTTTAGATGCAACTACTAAATTTGAAGAAACATGGATACCATTTATTGGTTATTTTCATGGGATATAAATAGCATAATTCTATGAATTTACTCTTCCTTTCCAGACGTAATATAATTCTTGCCATTTTTATTATCTGTAGGTGTGGACTACTCAACAGTTCCTTGGGATAGGCCGCTCAGTTTTTAAAATATATATTATAATTATTTCTTTATCTGTTCTCTTTGTTTGGAGAATTATTTCTAATAATGTCACATTTTCACTCTGGAATTTATACAAGATACTTATACTATGGAGACTTGGACATACCACTTTAATTGTGTTATTTCTATTCTCCTTATGCTGTCTATATTAAGAAATGTTACTTAAAAATTGAAAGAGTTTGAATTATTTAATATTTAAAATATAGCACACACACACACACACACACACACACACACACACACACACACACACACACACACACACACACACACACACACACACACACACACACACACACACATCAAATGCTTTTGACCGGTTTTGAGCTCTTATTCAAGCCAAATCAAATTTATTGTCATCTAATTGTACGAGTAAAACCTGAAGAAACATCGTTTTTCCAGTCCTCAGTGCAAAACATGCAGACACAAAACCAGACATAACACATATACAGGCAAATAATACATATGCAAGGCAAGTATTTTTATCTATAAAAATAAATGAATAAATATTGTACAAATGAGAGTATCAGATGATTAGTGTGTGAGGTTCCTTTGGCCGTTCAGCATTCTCTCTGCCCGCGGGAAGAAGCTGTTCCTCAGCCTAGTGGCGATTGTATTCACTGCTCCACCACACCCGAGGCCACTTATATTCATGCATATGTTTGAAGGATGGTGGTTGGCAGCGAGAGAGCAGGATCAATCCATTTGGCCCTCTATTATCTGTAAATATGTGGATGCAGATGAACCTTGGGCAGGGAGTCCAAGTTATGAGCTGGGTCCATATTAATCCAGCCGATGCTATTATATTGTTAAATGCATAATAAAATGTGGATCACAGCAAAAAAAACCAATAAAATGGCTTTCCCTTTGCATGTTTACCATCTGCTTGGCAGGCCACAGGGAAATCATTCCCTTGTGGAAAATGATTTAGTCATCAGCTGTCTCTTCATCAATCCCATCCAGTAAGGAAAAATTCCAGTCACTCGGTGAGCGAGTCTTTTTGTGCCAGTAAAACCACATCCTGCATGCTTATAGTCACTTTTCTGGCAGCATGTCACCATGGTTTCATTTTACCACACCTTGGTCTGGGAGCACCGCAGGGACAGTCCCAGGAGTTCAAGGCTATCCCTCTTGAGCAATGGCAGATGACACATGCACTCTCTCCTGGTCCAGCTCATGAGCTCCATGCAGCGTCCAGAACCCAACCACAGCAGACCTATTTCAAGCGCATTTCAGGTGCCTGAGTCAGAATAAGCAGGCCTTGTAAAAGAACCCTTCTATTGTCTGAAAGTCTGCAGAGTTGTGTGATCCCCATATCAAGTCTGCTAGTCTTACAGTATATTTTTTTACTTCAAGGGGTGTGGATGTTGTTGACAAGACCATGATTTGTTGGACACTCTAGTTTCCCCCTAAAGTGCCAGAATTAACTAGCTGGTGTATCTGGACCCACTGATGTATGGTCAGGCAGGAATGACAAACCTCCTTCCATTTCATGGAGGCAGAGTCACGCACAATAGAAACATGCTCCTTGGTTCATTGTGTCCATACTGACCAACATGTATCCACAGATACTAATCTAGTTTGATTCTCTCCCTATTCCCATCCCTTCCCCTTCGACAATGTACATTGGGTAATTAACCATCAGCACAATTGGGAGGAAAGCAGGACACTGGGGAGAAACCAAGGGGATCACAGAGAGAATATGCAAATTCCATGCATCCAATACCCTCCATTTATTAATAATCTTGTCAATGCTGTCGGTAACTGAGAACTTATCCTGTCTGGTGTTGGTTGGAACCAATGAGAATGCATTTCCCCAAAGCTTCCATCACCAATCTTGATGGGAATGTGAGCCAGCCCTGTTCACATGGGCAGTGATCCAGCACAACCCATTACCAATGGCTCAGATCCTTCCAATCTCACTTTGGTTAGCTTGGTTAAGCCAGACTTTCTTCTTATTCACTGGAGCCAATATCAGGACACTGGGTCATCTGTGACACGGTTTCTAGATCTATGAAAAACATGGAAGACTTGCGTGAGCAGTACATTTTAAGATGCACCACTTGGTTTATTTAAGTAGTGGAATATTTGGCTTCCAGACTAGGATGCTTCATAATTTCCCTTGAAGTGATGTATTTATCGCAAGGTCAAATTTGTATATATTGGTATTTTTAACCACAGGATTCTAAACCAGGTTATTCAACAGCTACTCTATCCACAAAAGCTCAAGATCCTGCAGAAGTATTGAGGGAAAATACTGGGCATGAACTATGTTTGGAGAGATTTGTATTCTACCTCAGGCCATTTAGACTTTTTTAAGCCTTGGGTTGCTAGGATAGTAATCTTCAAATCACGTGCATGTACCATTCTTGTTGCCATATTTGTTTTTCTGACTAGATCTGGCACTGAGAGTCAATGTGGACTAAGTCACAAGTCTTATTTTCCTAAACAAGGGTGTGAGTGGATATTTGGCGTCGTTCAATGAAACCAAAGATGTTGAAATAAAAACCAACACCAGTTTGTCAACAGTTGTACGTCATTTGGGTAGTGAGTAAAGTCTGGAAACTGGCCAAGAGCTGTGTCCATGTAATTTTACATAAACTCGAGTTACAAATTAAAATTGTAAGCAAGCAGATTTTGTGGGAGAACGCAATGAGTATAAGATGCCAATAGTTTACAGTGGTCACAAAATGTCCTGGGTTACAACATTTGCTCATAATGAGGCCATTTCCTGTTTGTATGCGAGTATAATTATATGATTCCTTCTCATAATAGTGTTGGTTTCCCCCTCCATGTAGATGACTACATCTTCAAAGAATGTCTCCAAAAGGTCTACTGCTGATGACCTGAGAAGCACATCATGCATTGCTCACACCATGGAATGACACCCAGCCACATCATACAATTTGAGGTTTCCTCATCTTCAGCTCAGCTTCTATGAGAACCAGATAAGTTACAAGAATGATGTGGCTCTGCAGCCTATTCTCCGTTACATCCACCTTTCTGGCACAATTACATTACATAAACATGCTGCCTTTCAAGATGCCTTTGTATTATAATCCTCATAGAACCATAGAACATTACAGCACACAAAACATGCCCTTTGGCCCTTCTAGTCTGTGCCAAACTGTGCTTAAGTCTCTGACCTGCACCCAATCCATCACCCTCTATATCTTCCCATCCCTGTACTTGACCAATTATTTATTGTATGTTGAAATTGAGCCTGTGATGGCGCACATATTTGTAGCGGTGAACCAGCTCCGCTTGTTACGTATGGTCAGAGGAGCAGCCGCAGCAAAGATGGTGTTGCAGTTCCTCCTCTTCTGGTACAGAGCAGAAGTACGTGTACGTGCTTACGTCAATATGACGCGAGTTCTGGTAAAACAGGGGTGGGCTCCGGACGGCCTTAAAAGCTGCGGTGTGAACTTCAGAGTAAACTAGTTGTGCTTAACGAGCTCATAGCCTGCTGTCTCAGTTCTTCTCGTGCACAACCTACTACACTGGTGACCCCGATGAGTCTCCACGCTCTGAAGACTCAGCACAATGGACCCTGTAGCTGTAGGTGCCATTGTGTTAAAGCTGCCCACATTCTGGATGAATAAGCCCCAAACTTGGTTTGGCCAAGCAGAGGGCCAGTTCCAAGTCAAACAGATGACCTCGGATTTGACAAAATACTTCCACATCATCAGCTCGCTGGACCAGGAGGCCACCTCACATCAATAATCTTATCCAGGTATTGCCAGAGGAAGGCAAATACATGGCTCTAAAGAACCTCCTCATTAATACTTACGGGCTATCACAGCACGAAAGGGCTGCAAAGCTCCTTCACTTGAATGGTCTAGGGGACAGGACATCATCCACTCTCATGGACGAGATGCTCACCCTGGCAGAGGGTCATGAACCCTGCCTCATGTTCGAACAGGCATTCCTCGAGCAAATGACCGAGACATTAAGCTGCTGCTGGCTGACGTGGACTTCAGCGACACATGTAAAGTTGACCACAGGCAGACGTCCTCTACCCCTCCAAACGTGAGCCCGCAGGGACAGTCAACTGTGTTACAAAGCCGCCGCTCAAGCCAGCACCAAAGATCAGCCCAACATATGAGCCAGAGCCGCCCTGCCCACAAACAGACAAGCCCAACCTGAGGTGGTGCTTCTACCATCAATGGCACAGGAGCACGCGTGTCGCCATCCATGCTCGTTTCAGGGAAACCACAGAGCCAGCTGCCGTTGGTGGCCACGGTGTATGGCCAGCCGAACACCTTACTCCACGTTTGGGACAGGATCTCGGACCGCAGATTCCTCATGGACACTGGTGCGGAAATAAGCGTCACCCCCCAAACATCGGTCGAGAAACACATGAAATGACACACTCCAACCCTATGCACAGTCAACGACACCACTATTAAAACTTTCAGCAAATGGCACATCCCTGTACGTTTTGGCGAGACAGTTTCAATTAGTCATTCACACTGGCATCCATGCATGGACAAGCCACTTCTGGGAGCAGATTTCTTGCAGGCACATTGCCAACTGGTAGACCTCCAGGGCAGGTGATCGATCCTCTCAGAGACCTTCCAGACAGTCCCCCTTGGCACGTCCAACGAGCCAGCCACCCAGCTCGCCTCTGTGGAGACGTCACACAGCCAATACTGCCACCGCCTTGCCAGCTATCCCTCCATCCTGTGACCTCAATTCACCGCCATCATGTCAAAGCATAGCTTACAGCACCACATTGCAACCACAGGCCCACCAGTACATTCCCGAGCCTGACGTCTGGCTCCCGACAAGCTCAACCTCACCAAGGAAGAGTTTAAGTGCATGGAGGAACTCTGTATGATTTGGCAGTCCATGGGCTCCCCCCTTTACTTAGTGCCTGTCCAACGGCAACTGGAGACTACAGATGCCTCAATGATGCAATGACATGGGAAATAAATTATCATCTTTTGAACAAATGAAGGACAAATATGGTATAACTCATGGTACAATGTTTGCATACCACCAACTGAAAACCTAATTGAAGGACAAATTGGGAAGCAGGCTGAGGTTATCAGAAGGAAGTAGCTTTGAATATGTGATTAAAGAAACTACGATAATAAAAAGATTTATAACAAACATGTACATCAAACTGCAAGAGAAAGAGAACGAGGAAACAAGCTGTAAACCCAAACAAAAATGGGAACAAGATCTAAACATAAAGATAAAGAATGTAACATGGGAAAAGCTATGCTCCGGAACTATGAGAAATGCAATAAACACGAGGTTACGCATGATACAATATAATTGGTTACACAGGCTATACACCACGCCCCAAAAGTTAAATAAATGGGACCCAACAGTATCAGACAGATGTTTTCGCTGTAAGAAGGAAATGGGAAAAGCAGTGCATGCAATTTGGGCATGTGAGAAAGTGGAAAAGTTTTGGGAAGATCTAAACCAGGTATTAAATAAAATCACAAAAAGCAACATACCAAAAAATCCAGAGATCTTTCTTCTAAGTAATATAAGAAGAACTTGGACTCAATTTGGATGGAGCACAAAAAAGATTTATTATGATAGCCTTAGCTGTAGCAAAAAAAATGTATTATGTCAACCTGGAAATTAGAAGATAGCCTGAGAATACAGCAATGGTACATAGAAACGAGTAAATGTATTCCATTGGAAAAAATAACATATAATTTAAGAAATAACATCACAGTATTCAAACAAATTTGGGAACCCCACATGGAACACAATAGAGAAGTTCTATCGCGGACTTCCACCACCTAAAATGACAGAAGGAGAAGAGACGAAATGAACTGACCCAATATGTAAAAGTAGAAGACACAAATTTTTTGTTTATTTTCATTGTGTGATGACATTATTTAATGGGTTTAATGTATCATATAGGTTGAACGTTGAGTGAGTGGGGGGGGGGGTGAAGGAGGGAGGGAAGGGAGGGGGGACAAAGGGGAGAAAATGACACTGTGTATATTCAAGAGGGAAATGTTTGTGTGTATTTTGATCAGTATGGTTCATAGTGTGAAAAATTAAAAACATTTTTTAAAAATGATGCAATGACACCAGACCACAACCTGATCCCTCACATACAGGATTTTGTGGTGTATGCGTCTTCTTCAAAGTCGACCTGATCCGGGGGATACCACCAGATCCCTGTTCATACAGAAGACATCCAGAAGACTGCTATCATCATTCTCTTCGGCCTCTTTGAGTTTCTCCGCATGCCTTCAGCCTAAAGAACGCAGCCCAAACCTTCCAGCGCCTCATGACATGGTCAGCAGAGACTTCCCGTTCTTCTTCATCTACCTGGACGATATCCTGGTAGTGAGCAAGACACATGAGGAGCACCTCCACCAGCTTTTCAACCAGCTAGCTGAATACATCCTCACCATCAACCCAGCGAAATGCCAGTTTGGTCTCAGCGAGATCACCTTTTTGGGCCACAGGATCACCAAGGATGACAAGGCTGAGGCCATCCGACAGTTCACCAGACCGACATCTCTGAAGGGCCTGCAAAAATTCATGGGCATAGTGAATTTCTACAACAGATTCATCCCCGCAGCTGCCAGCATCATGTGCCCACTCTTCATGTTAATGTTGATTTTCAAGAAAGATTTCAACTGAACTGACGAGGCACAGGCCACATTCCAGAAAACCAAAGAGGCCCTGGCTGTCATGATGATGCTCGTCCACCCACGCATAGCCATGCCCACAGCCCTCGCTGTTGACACATCTAACACAGCAGTGGGTGGGGTCCTGGAACAGTTTGCAAACAACACCTGGAAGCCCCTCACCTTTTTCAGCCAACATCTACGAGCGTCTGAACTGAAGTACACTGCATTTGACGGAGAGCTGCTGGCCCTCTACCTCACCATCCGCCATTTCCGCTACTTGATGGAGGGGCGGCCTTTAACAGTCTATACAGACCACAAGCTGCTGTTGTTTTCCTTCTCCAAGTCTGCCGACCCATTGTCTGCCAGCCAGCAGCAGCACTTATCCTACGTATCGGAGTTCACAACCTCCATCTGCCACCTCTCGGGCAAAGAGAATGTTGTCGCCGACACACTCTCCAGGCCAACTGTTCACACCCTGTCGCACGGCATCAGCTACCACGACCTGACTCGATCACAACAGGACGATCCCAAGGCCCACAATTTCAGAACAGCAATCACGAGTCTGCAGCTCCAGGACGTCCCATTGGACACCAATGGTGTGACGTTGCTTTGCAATCATCCCTGCCCAATGGAGACAAATGGTTTTCAACAAGCTCCATGGCCTTTCCCATGACAGTGCGGATGATAGCCTCCCACTTCATTTGACACGGGCTGCACAAGCAGGCTAGTGAAAAGAAAAAAAACCTGCACGCACTGCAAGACTGCGGAGGTCCAGCAGCACACCAAGCCCCATCTCCAACAGATGCACCAACTTGCAGGTTCCAGCATGTCATCTCAACATAGTGGGCCCCTTGCCAGGCTCCCGAGGGTTGCGCTACCTGTTCACAATAGTGGACAGATTTACCCAGTAGCCAGAGGCCATCCCCATCCCGGACGTCACCACTGACACTTGTGCCAGGGCTTTCCTCTCCACCTGAGTCTCCAGTTTTGGAGTCCCAGCACATATAACAACCAACCTGGTGGCCTAATTCACTTCTGCCCTTTGGAATGATCTCTCCAAACTCCTGGGCACCCAGATACACTGCACCACTGCCTACCATCCCCAATCCAACGGATGAGGCAAGCGTTGTCACTGTCACCTGAAGTCAGCACTGATGACAAGGCTGGAGAGGCCAAACTGGGTGGACGAAATGCCATGGGTCCTCCTCGGTATTCACACAGCACCAAAGGATTACCTGCGAATCCTCAGCAGCGATGGTCCACGGTGAACCCTTTGCAGTCCTGGACCAATTCCTCCCTTCACCACCAGGCCAAGTCTCTGACACTGCCATCATACTGGAAAGATTGAGAGACAAATTGGGATCACTCACACCACTGCTGCCATCAAGACACTACCACCCCCCCTCTGTTTACCCCACTGGCCGTGGCAAAGATGGTGTTGTGGGTCCTTCACTTCCGGTACCGACCGGAAGTACACGTATGTGCTTATGTTAGCATGACGTGAATTCTGGGGCAGGCTCCAGAGGGCGCTAAAGGCTGCGGCACAAATTTCAAAGTAAACTAGTCGTGCTTAACGAGCTCACAGCCTGCTGTCTCAGTTCTTCTCGCAGTCACATTTAGCACTTCAGCTAGCAGCACATCCCAAACTCCAACTACTCTGTGTGTGAAGATGTTCCCCCTAAACATTTCCCCTTTCACCCTTAAGTCATGTCTTCTGGTTTGTATCTCACCTAACCTCAGTGGAAAATGTTGCATTCACTCTGTCAATACCTCTCATAATTTTATATATAGAACATATCATATCATAACATGTTACCTCCTATACGAAAACCTTTGATTTATGAAGGCAAACATCCCAAAAGCACTCATCTACCCATGACATCACTTTCAGGGAATTATGTATCTGTATTCCCAGATCCCTCTGTTCTTTTGCACTCCACAGTGCCCTTGGTTTTCCCATGTATGTCCTATCTTGGTTTGTCCTTCCAAAATACAACTCCTCACACTTGTCTGCATTAAATTTCATCTGGTAATTTTCAGCCTATTTTTCCAGCTGGTCCAGATCCTTACAAGCTTTGGAAGCCTTTGTTGCGGTCCACAACATCTCAAATCTTTGTGCCATCTGCAAACTTGCTGATCCAATGTACCACATTATCATCCAGATCACTGACATAGATGACAAACAACAATGGTCCCAGCATTGATCTCTGAGGCACATCACTAGTCACAAGCCTCCAGTCTGAGAAGTAATCACCCACCACTACTCTCTGACTCATCAAAATAACCCAATAGCTAAGAGAGTATACAATTTCACCTCATTGAAGTGCCAATTTCACATGAAGATTATTCAAATGTTGATCCAAAAATGTAAGAATAGATTTGATTGGCCAGTGCCAAACCTTCTTCATTTAAATTGCTGTACTTTAGGTTTTCTGCGTGAACGTAATAAAATGTGGAAACGATGGAATTATGGGCTGGTAGTCCAGTGGCTCTGAGGGGGAATCTACTCTTGAAACCTGCACCAGGTAACAATGGATACAGAGTCCCAGACTCCATGAATTTAAAAGGGGATTCAAAGACAGTGGATTTGGAAGTTAAAAGGAAGGGAAGTTATTTCTTAATTAGTTCACTTTATTTCAATGATTTTTATGAAAGTTAAATGTTTTTTTTAAATAATTTTGAGAATTTGTATTTAATTTTTAAAAAAATGTGTATTTAATCATTTTCAATATCAGAGTAATTGAGCACATTGACAGATCATTTGGCCCACTGAGATAGCAGTAACCACCAAGCACTCATTTATACTAATTCTACATCAATTCCATAAAACTTCTTGGTATCTCTCAACATCAGATCCCAAAATTGGGGAAATAGGGAATTTTGCTGAGAGATAAGCAGTGGTTTATATTTTCTAGGTTCTCAACATGAAGACAGTGAAGTACAATGTATGCAGGTTGGTACAGGAGCTTTGCTTTGAGCTCAGAACCCGTTGTCTCGTATACTTCAATGAACAAATTGATAAGGAACGTGCTCAATCTCTGAACATAAACAGGTGCAAGCACCACCTGTAGAACCATGGTTTAGGTTGGAGTAACCTTCATTCTGGAATTTGTACCACAGATCATCTCCAATCTAGCAGTTGTCATCAGTTTGCATGGAAGTAGGTCTGTTGTGGACCCATTAGTAAGAATATGAAGTTCACACCTTCCTGTACTCCATTAGAGAGGTGTATGAATTTCTGAGGACAGACAAACCTGAGAAGGATGCTAACGAAGAGCCCAGTCCTGAAGCATTGATTACTTCCTGTGGATGCTGCATGACCTGCTGAGTTTCTCCAAGATAGTTTGTATTGTACTCGACCTCAGCATCTGCAGACTTTCTTGTTTAACTTGATAATTCAAAAGTCTACGAACACAGAAGGTAGCAAACATAGCTGTGTCCATCACAGGTTTCAACCTGCCATCCATTGCAGATATCTATATCACAAGATATATGAGCTGAAGTAGGCGCATTGGCCCATCGAGTCCGCTCTGCCATTCTAATCATGAGGTGATCCATCTTCCCACTCAGCCCCACTCCCCGGCTCTCTCTCCGCAATCCATGATGTCCAATTCCCTGTCAATTTCTGCCTTAAAAACATCCAATGACCTCACTTCCACAGCTGCCTGTGGCAACAAGTTCCATATACACACAATCCTCTGACTAAAGAAATTTTTCCTCATCAGTTTTAAATTGATGCTTTTTTATCCTAAATATATGCATGTGTCCTGGAATCCCTTACCATGGAAAACATCTTACCACATCTACTCTGTCCAGATCTTTCAGCATTGAAAAGCCTCTATGAGGTTCCCCCCTCATCCTGTACTCAAATAAATACTGTCCAAGAGCCGAGAATTGTTCCTCATATACTAACCCTTTCATTCCTGGCATCATTTAGTAAATCTTCTCTGAACCCTCTCCAACACCAGCATGTCTTTTCTCAAATAAGGCACCTACAACTACAACTGTACATAGTTCCTAAAGTGAGGTCTCGCCAGTGCTTAAGAGAGTTTCAAATTACATCCCTGCTCTTGTATGCTATTCACCTAGAAATTAATTGCATTCCCCTTCTTCACCACTGACTCAACCTTTTTTTTTATTTTTTAAAATTTTTTATTTTTCACACCATAAATCACATTAGTCATGATACACACTTTTTCTTTTTCACACATATACAGTGACATTTTCTCCCCCCCCCCTCCTCCCAACCCACCCCCCCCACCCCCCCCTCCCATCCATTTAAGGTATACAATCTAGGATACATTAAACCAGTCAGACAATGTTGTCACTCAACAAAAATACACCAGAAATTCTACTGAGTCCATTCTTTTCTTTCCTTCTCCTTCCATCAACTTAGGTAATGATTGTCCCCGGTAGGTTTTCGCTATTGTATTTAATGTAAGGCTCCCATATTTGTTCGAATATTTCAATATTATTTCTTAAACTATATGTTATTTTTTCTAATGGAATACATTTATTCATTTCTATATACCATTGTTGTATTTTCAAATTATCTTCCAATTTCCAGGTTGACATAATACATTTTTTTGCTACGGCTAGAGCTATCCACTGACTCAACCTTGAGGATATCTTGCACGAGGATTGCCAAGTTCCTTTGCACTTCGGAAATTTTGAATTTTCTCCCCATCTAAATGATGCACCGTGGGCGACCATGAGGTGAGCAGGTTGTAATAAGAAGGCAGCTTGTTCATTAATGCACTTCAGGAAAGGAAAGCTGTTGACCTTATCCAATGCAACTCCAGCCCAGTAGTAATTAATTGAACATTACTTCTGTCTAAAGTGGAATAAGCAAGTTACTTAGTTCAAGGTCAATGAGTCCCCATCACTAATTGGCACATCTATGAGTATAATATGAAATAAGCTACATTTTAAAAGATTAACACTAAAAATAATTCATGGGCTTCATTAATAGGGATGTAAAGACACTTCATCAATGTGCTACAAATTCATCCATCTGTTATTTTAATTGTGATACTTTAAGATTCTTACTTCCTGTATTAAAAATCTTAGATGTAATTTCTGCAATATTGGTTAAGCAGTCACAATGTTCACTCAGATAAATTTTAAGGTTAATGATTTTTATGCAGCAAATAAAGTTCATTTATTATTGCAAACTCGTGTGAAGGATAAACATTCCTTCCCAGCTGAGTCAAATTTTGGTCATGTAACAAAGTCTCTCGGTGGAAAAGTGAATGTCACTGGAAAATGCAAGAGGCCATTAGTCAGCTCAAAAGTTAAGTGACTGCAACTATAAACTACGGTCGGAATTTAAAAAAAAGAATGTCCCCACAACAACTCTGGGTCAAACAAAACAAGATTCCCATGACCATGACCTTGTTTACAGCTGGAAATTGAATTTGGTATTTTACTGGATCTTATAAGTTCAGTGCAACAACCTAACCTGACCATTTTTAAAAACTCTCCGTCCCATGCATTTGCTCTTATACTGTCTTGCATTCTGACTCCTATCTGCTTCCCTGTAAATGCTGAACTATTCCCCTTTCATTCTATCCCTTTTGAAGTTACTGCAAATGGCTTCCCCTTTCGGTTCATCTCCAAGGTTTTCCACTGTGATATGACTAGTCTCAGCTCTTCCTGATGTGACCAGGCCATAATGTAATGTACTGCCATTACGCTGCCCATACCTTCTGTGACATCCTTCACAGGATCTTTGGAGCTTTAGAACTAATGTGCAGCCTCCCTCTTAAATCATTTAACTCAACTTGCACATTCACAATTCTGTAAATGTCAAAAGACTTAAAGATACCAGGTTTTTTCCCAGAATTCTATTTGAATCAACTTTGTCTGATGCACTCTGCAACACCTTTTATCATTGCCTGTTGTTACTTGCCCATGGGTTGTTGTAATGTTACCTACGAGTAGGATACTGTAATGTTGCCTGCCAGTAGGATGTTGTTATGCTTCAGCTGCGGCTCTATTCCTCTTGAAACTTCTAACAGATCCTTCCTCTGACCTTATGCCTTTGCAGTTTGATAAAGGTCCAATTCTCCTAAGACAGCCAAGAGGCTGATGCTGTCGACTAAGTCATCCTCTTGTTCATGACTTCAAATGTTTTTGCCACTGGCACCTCACCCTGGTCGATTTTTCTGACTAGCTTGTTACTTTGCATTGCAGGTTCATTTCCCAAACTCTTGTTTGCCTCTGCAGGTAATTTTTTAATGGACACAGTCTGCCCTCTGATTTCATCATCAACTTGCAAGAAGACCAGCTTGGCATGTTGACCTGCAGCAAAATGGACACATGGCCTGTTCTGACAACTAAACTTCAATGTAAGTTCACAACTCTCAAAGAATGACTTCATATTGGTCTTCACATTTTTGAATGTATTCCTTTGTTAATGTATCCAATCTTGTTGCAAACTCACTCCTGGAGTGTCCTGTTTCTATTTACTGTTATCTGCTACAGCACATTCCTTGGGTCTATGTCATTTGATTTCCATCATGTATTTTAATACATTATGAATGCATGCTTTGGCCAAACTGCTGCCCTAACTCTTCCATCTAATGTTTCTATAGTTCAAGCTTCACATTTTCTGCTGGATGGACTGTTGTCTGCATTGGTGCCAGAGCATTTGTGTGTGGACCCTTCACTGTACCTGTCAGAGTAAAGCATGAAAGTCTGCAGACACCATGATTTAAGTAAAAACACAATGCTGGAGGAACATAGCAGGTCAAACAGTGTACTTTATATAGCAAAGGCAAAATACATAACCAAAGTTTCAGGCTTGAGCCCTTCATCAAGGTGCCTGAACAAAATAGTGGGGAGAGGGGCAGAGAGAGGAGCACAGACGGAAGTTAATAGGTGGATAAGGGAGAGAGGGCAGACCAGCCAGCAAGGGGAGGAGAGGGGGAATGGCTCTGTGGATGGAGAGGGAAGGGGGTGGAGAAATGAGAGGGATAAGGAAGAGAGGGAGAACGGGAAGTAGGCTAGCAGAATCCAGAGAAGACTATGTTAATGCCATCAGGTTGGAGAATGCCCAGACGGACAATTATGTGTTGCTCCTCCATTTTGACTGTAAATGAGGCTATGGACAGACACATCAGCAAGGGAGTGGGGTGCAGAATTGAAATCGTGGGCCACTGGTAGATCCCCGTTTTTTTTTTTATTTAAATTTTTTTATTTTTCACACCATAAATCACATTAGCCATGATACACACTTTTTCTTTTTCACACATATACAGTGACTTTTTCTCCCCCCCCCACTCCCTCCTCCCAAGCCACCCCCCACCCTCCCCCCCCCCATCCATTTTAGGTATACAATCTAGGTTACATTAAACCAGTCAGACAATGTTGTCATTCAACAAAAATACACCAGAAATTCTACTGAGTCCATTCTTTTCTTTCCTTCTCCTTCCATCAACTTAGGTAATGCTTGTCCCCGGTAGGTTTTCGCTATTGTATTTAATGTAAGGCTCCCATATTTGTTCGAATATTTCAATATTATTTCTTAAACTATATGTTATTTTTTCTAATGGAATACATTTATTCATTTCTATATACCATTGTTGTATTTTCAAATTATCTTCCAATTTCCAGGTTGACATAATACATTTTTTTGCTACGGCTAGAGCTATCTTAACAAATCTTTTTTGTGCATCCTCCAAATAAATTCCGAATTCTTTGTTTTTTATGTTACTTAGGAGAAAGATCTCTGGATTCTTTGGTATATTGTTTTCTGTTATTTTATTTAATATCTGATTGAGATCTTCCCAAAATTTTTCTACTCTCTCACATGTCCAGATTGCATGAATTGTTGTTCCCATTTCTTTTTTACATCGAAAACATCTATCAGATACTGTTGGGTCCCATTTATTTAACTTTTGAGGTGTAATGTATAGTCTGTGTAACCAGTTATATTGTATCATACGTAGCCTCGTATTTATTGTATTTCTCATCGTTCCAGAACATAATTTCTCCCAGGTTTCCTTTTATATCTTTATATTTAAATCTTGTTCCCATTTTTGTTTAGTTTTACCATTTGTTTCCTCATTCTCCTTTTCTTGCAGTTTAATATACATATTTGTTATAAATCTTTTGATTAACATTGTATCTGTAATCACATATTCAAGGTTACTTCCCTCTGGCAAACTCAAATTGCTTCCTAATTTATCCTTCAAGTAGGATCTCAGTTGGTAATATGCCAGCGCTGTATCTCCAGTTATATTGTACTTATCTCTCATTTGTTCAAAGGATAAGAATCTCCTTCCTGAAAAACAACTTTCTATTCTTTTAATCCCTTTTTTTTCCCATTCTCTAAAGGAAAGGTTATCTATGGTAAAAGGGAGTAACTTATTTTGCGTCAATATTAGTTTTGGTAATTGATAATTTGTTTTATTTCTTTCTACATGAATCTTCTTCCAAATATTGAGGAGATGATGTAATACTGGAGAAGTTCTATGTTGTACCAATTTTTCATCCCATTTATATAATATGTGTTCAGGTATCTTTTCCCCTATTTTATCTAATTCTAATCTCGTCCAGTCTGGTTTTTCCCTTGTTTGATAAAAATCTGATAGGTATCTTAATTGTGCGGCTCTATAATAATTTTTAAAGTTTGGCAATTGTAAGCCTCCTTGTTTATACCATTCTGTTAATTTATCTAGTGCTATCCTCGGTTTCCCCCCTCTCCATAAAAATTTCCTTATTATTTTCTTTAACTCTTTGAAGAATTTTTCTGTCAGTTGTATTGGCAATGCCTGAAATAAGTATAATATCCTTGGAAAAATGTTCATTTTAATACAGTTTATCCTTCCTATTAGTGTTAGTGGTAAATCTTTCCAATGCTCTAAATCGTCCTATAATTTTTTCATTAGTGGATAATAATTGAGTTTATATAATTGGCCGAGATTTTTGTTTATTTGTACACCTAGGTATCTTATTGCCTGCATTTGCCATCTAAATGGAGATTCCTTCTTAAATTTTGAGAAATCCGCATTATTCATAGGCATTGCTTCACTTTTATTTACGTTTATCTTGTAACCCGACACTTCTCCATATTCCTTCAATTTCTTATATAATTCTTTTATTGATAGTTCTGGTTCTGTTAAGTACACTATAACATCATCTGCAAATAGACTGATTTTATATTCCTTGTCTTTTATTTTTATTCCTTTTATATTATTATCTATTCTTATCAATTCTGCTAGTGGTTCTATAGCTAACGCAAACAATAAAGGTGATAGTGGGCATCCCTGCCGCGTTGACCTGCTTAAGTTAAATTGCTTTGATACATGCCCATTTACTGTCACTTTCACTAACGGTCCCTTATATAATGCTTTAATCCAATTAATATACTTCTCCGGTAAACTGAATTTTTGAAATACTTTGAACAAATAATTCCATTCTACTCTGTCGAAGGCCTTCTCTGCGTCTAAAGCAACTGCTACTGCAGGTGCTTTATTTCCTTCTACTGCATGAATTAAGTTAATAAATTTACAAATATTGTCTGTTGTGCGTCTTTTTTTCATAAATCCAGTTTGGTCTAAATTTACCATTTTCGGTACCTGCTCTGCTAATCTGTTTGCTAATAGTTTAGCTATTATCTTATAATCTGTGTTTAGCAAAGATATTGGTCTATATGACGCTGGTGAGAGTGGATCTTTCCCTTGTTTTAGTATTACTGTAATTATTGCTGTTTTACATGAATCTGGTAAGCTTTGTGTTTCATCAATCTGGTTGATTACATCCAGGAGGGGCGGAATTGATAAGTCTTTAAATGTTTTGTAGAATTCTATTGGAAATCCATCCTCTCCTGGTGACTTATTATTTGGTAATTTTTTTATTATCTCTTGTATTTCTACTGTTCCAAATGGTTCTGTTAATTTATTTTGTTCCTCTATTTGTAGTTTTGGTAGTTCAATTTTAGTCAAAAATTCATCTATTTTTCCTTCTTTCCCTTCGTTTTCAGTTTGGTATAATTGTTCATAGAATTCTCTAAAGTTTTCCTTAATTTCTTTTGGATTATATGTAATTTGTTTGTCTTTTTTCCTTGATGCCAAAACCATTTTCTTAGCTTGTTCTGTCTTAAGCTGCCATGATAGGATTTTGTGCGTTTTTTCACCCATTTCATAATATTTCTGTTTTGTCTTCATTATATTCTTCTCTACCTTATATGTTTGTAATGTTTCATATTTTATTTTTTTATCCGCCAATTCTCTTCTTTTAGTTGTATCTTCCTTCATTGCTAATTTTTTTTCTATATTCACTATTTCCCTTTCCATCTGCTCTGTTTCCTGATTATAGTCCTTCTTCATCTTGGTTACATAACTTATTATTTGCCCTCTAATGAATGCTTTCATTGCATCCCATAGTATAAACTTATCTTCCACTGATTCTGTATTTATTTCAAAATACATTTTAATTTGTCATTCAATTAATTCTCTAAAATCCTGTCTTTTAAGTAGTATGGAGTTTAATCTCCATCTATACATTCTTGGTGGGATGTCCTCTAGCTCTATTGCCAATAACAGGGGTGAGTGATCCGATAATAGTCTAGCTTTGTATACCATTTTCCTAACTCTCCCTTGAATGTGGGCTGATAACAAGAGTAGGTCTATCCTTGAGTATGTTTTGTGTCTACCCGAATAATATGAATATTCCTTTTCCTTTGGGTGTTGTTTCCTCCATATATCCAAAAGTTGCTTTTCTTGCATCGATTTAATTATAAATTTGGTTACTTTGTTCTTTCTGTTAGTTTTTTTTCCAGTTTTATCCATATTTGAGTCCAAATTAAGATTAAAATCCCCTCCTATTAGTACGTTCCCTTGCGTATCTGCTATCTTCTAAAAGATATCTTGCATAATACATGCAATACATTTTTAATTGTTTTTCAATAAATTCTCTAAAATCCTGTCTTTTAAGTAGCATGGGGTTTAATCTCCATCTATACATTCTTGGAGGGATGTCCTCTAGCTTTACTGTCAATATTAAGGGTGAATGGTCCAATAGTATTCTAGCTTTATATTCTGTTTTTCTTACTCTATCTTGCATACTAGCTGATAACAAAAATAGGTCTATTCTTGAGTATGTTTTATGTCTAGCCGAGTAATATGAATATTCCTTTTATTTTGGGTTTTGTTTCCTCCATATATCCAAAAGTTGCATTTCTTGCATTGATTTAATTATAAATTTGGTTACTTTGTTCTTTCTTTTAATTTTTTTCCCAGTTTTATCCATATTTGAATCCAAATTCAGGTTGAAATCCCCTCTTATTAGTATGTTCCCTTGCGTATTAGCTACCTTCAAAAAGATATCTTGCATAAACTTTTGATCTTCTTCGTTAGGTGAATATACATTAAGTAGATTCCAAAACTCCGAATATATCTGACATTTTATCATTACATATCTCCCTGCTGGATCTATTATTTCCTCTTCTATTTTAAATGGCACATTTTTACTAATTAATATAGCCACTCCTCTTGCTTTTGAATTATACGATGCTGCTGTTACATGTCCTACCCAATCTCTCTTTAATTTCTTGTGCTCCAATTCAGTTAAGTGTGTTTCTTGGACAAATGCTATATCAATTTTTTCTTTTTTCAGTAAATTTAGTAGTTTCTTCCTTTTAATTTGGTTATGTATTCCATTAATATTTAAAGTCATATAGTTCAACGTAGCCATTTTATACTTTGTTTATCTTCCCTTTCCGTTTTTCCATCATTACCTTTCCTCCTTTTCCATTTCTGTTTTCTTATTTTAAACCCTTTATAAGACAACATTCCTAAAACATCAAACATTTTCCTTATTCTCCTATTTATACCTTCTTTAGCCCCAATCTCCCCTTCCCCTCCTGAGTTGTCCTTTATCCCTTGTCGGACAACCACATCTCCCCTCTCCATTTGGGTTTGCGAATTCACTCGCAAGCGTCAACTGATTTTGCAGTGACCGCTATTCCCCCCCACCTAGCCCCCCCCAGAAAAGATTTCACTTTTCATATGTAACAAAGGTCACTCTTTTAATTCCCTCCTTATTCTCTCTATTCCATTACCTTCCCTTATTAATTCTTGTCTATACTATCTATATTTTCCTCTAAGTACAGATACATTCACGTATGCACATTATACCTATACACTCTTATACCTCTTTACCCACATACATATCAATCGTGATCATTTTTACTCTCATTACACGTCTTCATCCCTCAGTCTATTTTGTAATTGTTCTGCAAATTTTCGTGCTTCTTCTGGATCCGAGAATAGTCTGTTTTGTTGTCCTGGAATAAATATTTTCAATACAGCTGGATGCTTTAGTATAAATTTATACCCTTTCTTCCATAAAATCGCCTTTGCTGTATTGAACTCCTTTCTCTTCTTTAGGAGTTCAAAACTTATATCTGGGTAAATGAAGATTTTTTGCCCTTTATACTCCAGTGGCTTGTGGCCCTCTCTTACTTTTTCCATTGTCTTCTCCAGTACCTTTTCTCTTTTAGTATATCTTAGGAATTTTACTAAAATAGATCTTGGTTTTTGTTGTGGTTGTGGTTTAGAGGCCAATGCTCTATGTGCCCTTTCTATTTCCATTTCTTGCTGTAGTTCTGGACATCCTAGGATCCTAGGGATCCAATCTTTTATAAACTCCCTCATATTCTTGCCTTCTTCATCTTCCTTAAGGCCCACTATCTTTATGTTATTTCTTCTGTTATAATTTTCCATTATATCTATTTTTTGAGCTAACAGTTCTTGTGTCTCTATCGCTTTTTTATTAGATTCCTCTAATTTCTTTTTTAAGTCCTCTACCTCCATTTCTGCTGCTACTGCCTGCTCTTCCATCTTGTCCATTTTCTTTCCCATTTCTGTTAAGGTCATATCTATTTTATTCATTTTCTCTTCTGTGTTGTTTATTCTTCTTCTTAAATCATTAAATTCCTGTGTTTGCCATTCTTTAAATGACTCCATGTATCCTTTAATAAGAGAAAGTAAAACCTTTATCTTGCCTTTCCCTTCTTCTTCCATTTCACTGTACTCTTCCTCTTCCTCTTCTTCTTCCTCTGGGTTGGCCATCTGTTGTTTCTTTGTTGCCCTTTTCTTCTCTTCTTTCTTGTTTCCATTGTCTTCTGTGTTCTCTTCTTGCTGCAGGTGTTCTGCAGCTGTCGTTGCCGGCTGTGGAGATCGACTCCCCAGCTGGTCCCCCCTCCCGTCGGTGTGTTTTTTTTCATGCGCGGTTGCGCACTTTTACTCGGCTCAGCGAGCCATTTTTGTAGTCCAATTTCTACCGACCTGAGGGAGCGGGTTTCTCTCTCCACCGCGGGCCTCTTCGAACAGGTAAGGCCTTCTCCTACTTCCTCCGTTGTCTTCTCTTCCTCTCTTCTTACCGTTGATTTCGATTTTTCTTTTTTCGTCGCCATCTTCTTTCCACCTTTATTCTCACTTTTATTTAACTTTTATTTCTGTGCCTTTGTGTTTTCCTTTGTTTTTCCCGACTTTTCTGGAGAGGGCTGGAGTTCACCGTCCGGCCACTACTCCATCACGTGACTCCTCTAGATCCCTGTTATTGATGAGGACAGAGCGAAGGTGCTCAGTAAAGTGATCTCACAGTCAGTGTCCAGTCTCTCCGATGTAGCGAAGGAAACAATGGGAGCACCGGATGCAGCAGATAACTTCCTCTGATACACAAGTGAAGTGTTCACTTGGAAGGGCTGTTTGGGCCCTGAATAGTGGTAAGGGAAGAGGGTGCGCACAAGTATGGAACATCCTGTAGCCGCAGGGGAAGGTGTCGAGGAGTGGTTAATGGGAGTGTTTGGGGAAGGAGAAGGAAGAACTGTCTGTATTTACTACACTCTCACCCAGACTGTGTTTTCTATTCCTGTTCTAGGTTTTGCATTATAGCCATTGAACTAGATCTTCTTCAGAGTTCTCTTGATGGCTCTAAGGTAGGCCTAAGAAGTCTCCTTTTTCAGTGCCTCCCAAACCTACCAAGCCCAAGGTTTGCTGGACAGGCCCAAACGTGAGAGGCTTCTGGATTTCATTGTCATCCAACGATGTGATCCCTTTACCCAAGTGACTCAATCCAGTCTGCTCACATGGTCATTTTATTATACAAAATACACAAAGATTTTTTTGCCAGATTTAAGAATTGCTTAAGTACAAATAAACAAAAAAATAATTACTGAACATTTCTAATGTATTACATTATGGGAAGAAAAAATAACCTGAAGTGTTTAAACTTGTGCTGACTGTGTTAGTGTGTTTGTTTGTTATACTTTGCACTCACCATCTAAATCACTCCCTGTACTCCACCCTGGCTGGTTATGAAACAGCCACTTGACTGCCCTCCAATTACACACCCAAACTCTACCCCGTTGATTTCAGTGCTGAGGCTATTCTGCCAAATTTACTGAACATCATCTGCAGAAACATCAATGACTGCCTTGATTTAATGAAAATCAATGTCTTGAATATTCTCGCCAGACATCTGGAGAGCTGCAGCCAACCAAGCGGAAAGAGGAGATGCATAACAACCTCATCATGGTCATGGGACTGCAGGTAGGTTTTGGAGCATTAACTGCTGTGACTCCCAACCCCACACAAGGTGTTGCAGTAAGTATGACTCGCACACTCCGCATGTTAGGTCAGTGCAGATTACTCTGAACATTTGGCATCCTTGGGACCATGTGGAAGTCAAACTAGTACTTTTTACAGACTATTGACTGTTATTCCTGTTAATATTGCAACAAACTTTCTCATTCACTTTTTTTAAAAAAGGACATTATATAGTACAGCTGTAGTCAAATAAATTTTCGACTGAACTCGCTGAGCTTAAAGGAAGCACGTGAGTTTAAAAGGAACACGGGAAACAAAACCCCAATTAACATCAGAAGTGTGGAAAATGCAACATGTTGAGTAAAAAAGGAATGTGGTAAATAGGGTCCTAGTATGGTTAAAGGGAGTGCAAAAATATAATGAGATAGCACAGGAAATAGCCATTTGGACTAGTGAGTTTTCCCTGGTCCTTCCAATAGGCAGTTTGTCCTGGTGGTCTGCTCTTTCTCCATATCTTTGGAATTCTTCTCTGCTGCATGAGTTTCTCCAAGTGAATAAAATATATATTAAAAAAGGGGGAATAAGATTAGATAGCTGAGGTCACATTTCACAAGCAAACATCACACTACAGAAACAGGAACAGAAAGAGAGAGAGAGAGAGAGAGAAAGGGAGAAAAAAACTACAGCAGTCAATAAAAGGCTGGGTAAGTGAAAAGCCTGCTAAAGACCCCATTTCAAGATGGGTTTTGAGTTCCGAGCCCGGCCTGTTGTGTCCATGTTGTACCATCGGAGGCCTTAATAAACACTAGAAAGGCTTGTAAGTTTAACAGCACATTTCTTTACTCACATCCAGCTACTGGGTCGTGTATAGATACAGTGTCTCTCACCGCGCATGCACCACTCTTAAGTGTGATGTGGCTTTTAAAGTGTTAGTGTTCATGCTCTAGCATAAAATAGTCCTAGTATATAACATCCTTCTTAAGAAAAATATTATTAAAATTTTAAAAATAAATCATTACTGCTTCTTTACCTGCAATTGGTATTAAGAATGATCTATTCTGTTTACACAATTGCGGTTCTATTTTCTTTTCAGCGGAATCGGTCTAGTGGAAGGACGTTGCTTTTCCACCTCGTACACCTTGTAGCAACTTTTTGGTTTGCGGTTCTCCTGCTGCTTGCTATGCAGTCGTTGGTTGGGGTTTCGCCTCACGTTCCCTCACAAGTTGTTGGAATTACAGAACCTGCTGATGCTTCTGGTGCTTTTTGTGTCAGATCTGGTGTTGGGCGAATGTGAATCCTGTTTCATCTCAGCTTCCTGCCATATTCTGTCTCAATGATGTATGTATGACCTTGACATCTCAGCTTTTCTAACAATCTTTGTTGGACTCCAGATTTTTTATCACTGGCTCTTGGACATGCACATGCTGCCCTGTGAAGAGTTCTGGTAATGTTGATGATTTCCCTCTTGTATATTAGTCAACTTTCTTCTTGTTTCCTCTTGGTCGTCTGGTGGACAGATTTTGCTTGGCAGGGTTGTCTTTTACTTTCTACCGTTCAGAAGCTCTGCTGAGGACTTCATGTCGGCCCTCAAGGGTGTTGCTCACAGTGACAGAAGAGCAAGGAAAGGGTCTTCCTTTATCTCTCAACACTTTGTGAGAGTGTTTAATTGTCTGTACATGCCTCTCAATGAATCCATAGCCCTTGGGGTAATATGGTGATGATGTAGTGATGGTGAACCCATACTCTGCGGCTATTTCTCTGAATTCATGCGATGTGAATTGGGTCCCATTGTCACATACCACTTGTTTAGGTCTCCCCTGTTCCATGAAGAGATCTCATGCTGCAGCAGTGATGATTGGTGCTCTCAGGTCCTTTCACTTTCCTGATGAAGGGAAATTTGGAGTAATAGCAGGTCACAATGGGATACCACTCTTTGTTTTCTGTGAATACGTCTGCTCTCACAGTGTACCAGGGCCTGGCGGGTATTTCCGCAGGTATCATCTCTTCTTTTTGTTATGTATTTCTGGCACCATGTTTTCAATATCCTTACACATGCTTGTCCAGTAAACTGCTGACTTTGCTCTGAGTTTGCATTTCTCCATTCCCATGTGACCTTGGTGTATTTTCTGGAGAATTATTTGCATAGTCTCTGGTATTATCTTGCCAGCGGTACACCGTTCTCCAGGGATATGTCATCCCTGACAGACCAATACTGATGTATTGTAGGCTGTACCTTATTTATCCTTTCTGGCCCTATCACTTGTTGCAAGAGCTGCTGCAGCACCTCATCCTTTGCTGTTTCTTCTTTAATTGGGTTTAATTTGGTACTGGTCACACTGACGAGGTGATGTACCTTGATCTCACATCTTTCATTTCGTATTTTTTGTTTGGGGAAAGATATGACAAGACATCGGCAAGCACCATTTCCTTCCCTGGCCTGTACTTCAAGGTGAAGTCATACCATTGGAGCCGGAGGAGTAGCCTCTGTAATCTGGCTGGTGCCTTGTTGAGGTTCTTTTTCTGGATGTGTTCCAGTGGGCGATGATCACTCTTTACCACAAACTGTCTCCCATAGAGGAATTTGTGGAATTTTTCGCATCCATATACAACTGCCAAAAGCTCCATTTCGATATTGGCATATTGGGTCTCTGCTCGTCAGGGCCTATGAGGCAAAGGTTATTGGTTTTCCTTCCTGCACCAATGCTTCCCCAAGGCCTCTAATGGAAGCGTCTACTTGTAATGTGACAGCTTTTTTTTCTGTTTTAGTAGCTGCCCGACTGCTCCCGCTGCCCCAACTGCCCTGAGGGCTTCCCGCCACCCTTGACTTGGAGGGAAAGAGGTGAGTGGGAAGTGGGTCATGGGCTGACTGCATCATCAACCCGCCCCTAAACAGCCGTCTAGCGCAGCTGCCAATTCAGATCAATCAGCAGAGGGCAGCGCTGTGGAGATTAACCCTCTCGGAGAGGGGTTGGATTATGCAGCTGGGAGATCACCTCCACGCATTCAGAGAGGTAGGTCATTATTTGTTTTGACGGAGTTTCTCTGCTTTTACATCCCGACCTTTGGGCTATCTGAAATGGCCTAGTGTTTCAGACAATGCGTAGTGCTTAGGGCTCATAACAATACCATTAAAAAAAATTACATAACTCCCTGGATGTTAGTCAATTATCTTACATCTTTGTCATCCAGTTATTGACTACAAGAGGGTGATCTTCCTTTATTTCTTTTTGTTTGCTTTTAAACAATCCTCTCCAATCTCCCTCTTTCCGTTTGAAGGAAATTTTCCACCAAACTGCAATGCCTCAGGTTTGAAATCACTCAAGCAATCTTGTTTGGATCAACAACATGAAAGGACCTGGCCCAAGAAGTCACATGGTCCATTCAATGATAACTGTTAATGTTAATGTGTAGGTAAATTGGGTGGCACAGACTTGTGGGCCTCAATAACCTTGTTACTATGCTATATGTATAAACTTAAAAGAAAAATTAACATTTTTTCAGGCTAATCACAATTCCCATTTTTTTAAAACTTCCTATTTGGTTTGCATTCTGGACATTGCTACCATTCATTGGCCATCCATAATTTACCTTGATAAGGTGTCACTGAGCCACCTTCTTGAACTGCTGCAGTTCTGGAGTAGGTGCTCCCACTGTATGCTTGAGTAGGGAGTTCCAGGATTTCAGCCCTGTGATGTTGAAGGTCAGCAATATACTTCCGAATGAGGATGCTGTGCAACCTGAAGGGGATCCTTCTGAGGATAACTCCCACATCTCTGCAGCCCTTGTCCTGACAGTAGAGGTTGCGGGTTTGTGTGGTGTGGCACAGTGCCCCAGGTACCGTGCATCTTGGTGCCTCACAGTTCAGCGGGCAGCAACCTCCTTTGAAGAAGACCGCAGAGCCCACCTCACTGACAAAAGGCAAAGGAGGAAAAACCCAACACCCAACCCCAACCAACCAATTTTCCCTTGCAACCGTGTCTGCCTGTCCCGCATCGGACTTGTCAGCCACAAACGAGCCTGCAGCTGACGTGGACATTTACCCCTCCATTAGTCTTCATCTGTGAAGCCAAGGCAAAGAAAAAAAAGAAAAAATATGGTATGCCAGTTGTGAAGAGTATGAATGTTTAGGGTGGTGACTGAAGTAACATCAATGTGCTGAAATTGGAGAGGATTCAAAGGAGGAGCACTAGAATGATTCAGAAATGAAAGGATCATGACATGAGGAGCATTTGATGGTTTTTGGCCTGTATTTGTTGGAATTTAAGAGGGGGGAATCCCTTTGAAACACTTCAAATGTTGAAAGGCGTAAACCAGGGGTGGGCAATCTTTTCTAAAACTCACATTCCCCCTTAAGTATTCCCTAATACCTTAAGTACTCTGTGATTGGTAAGGGATTGCTTAAGGTATTATGTGTGTGGAAAGAAGGTGGTTTGAAAACCACTGTTTTAATCGAGCCCAATTGACTCGTTATGTGCACAGTTTCATAACTCCGAAGGAAATGGGCCAATGACAATTTTTCTCAAGCAAAATATTTCAGTAACAATTGGTCCAGAGCAGTGATTCTCAACCTTACCTTCCCACTCACATTCCACCTTAAGCAATCCCTTACCAATCAGAGTGCCTATTGGCACAGGGAATACTTAAGGTGGAATGTGAATTTAAAAAAGATTGCCCACCCCTGGCATAGTCAGAGAAGATTTAAAAAGGTGGTTTCTCATGGTGAGAAAGACTAGGACAAGAGGGCACAACTGGATTGAAAGGTGTCTGTTTAGAACAGAGATGTGTAGGAATTTCTTCAGCCAGAATGTGGTTAAATCTGTGAAATATGTTCCCACAGGCAGTTGTGAAGGCCAGGTTGTTGGGTGTATTTAAGACCGAGATTGATAGGTTCTTGATTAGTCAGAGCATCAAAGGTTATGGGGAGAAGGATGACCAGTGGGGTTGAGTGGGAAAATGGATCAGCTCATGATTAAATGGTGTGGCCGAGTCAATGGGTTGAATAGCCTATTTGTGTTCTTATGTCCTTATGCTGCTTTCCCATGGTTGGTGTAGAGCTTCTTGAAAGTTGATGAGTCATCCTGGCAATTGTCAGTGACCTTGTAGGTGACAGATGTGAATGTGATGACAGGTCTGCCTCCTCCTTTCTCTGAAGCAGTGAGTTCCATACCCCAAGAATCTGTGTGAAACTGTCCTTCCTCAACTTACATCCTACTCTTATTTCAATTCTCATTGTCTTTAAAGCACATTTTTCTCCTTCCCAATATAATTTAACTTGTACAAGATGCTGTTTTTTAAAGATTTCACACAAAATACAGTAACATTAATTGTTAGCTAAGTAAAATGAAAAATAAAAAGTGCTACAAACCTTAACCATCTGGGACCACTCGATTGGGAAGGCCAAAATCATATGCCTCGTGTCCTGTCAAAATTAGATCCAATGCCCTAGATAATCCAATTAGTTTTGGTAGTCTTACTGTGCCTCCATCAATCAGTGGAACACCTATGACAATAAAAGGACTATTTTATAAAGCTTCAGCACTACTACAAATGCAAAAAGTCACACTTTTCTGCTCATAATGCACGATTACCAAATCGGCTGCAGAATACTCCCATTATGGCACTTTTCTCCATTTTCCGCAGGTCAGCCAACAATGAGAGCTCCAATCCTCCTGCTACTGCGTAATCACTCACTACAGCAATCACTGGTTTTGAAAACTGCATCCTGGTTGAGCCCTATGGAAAGAAAATCATGTCTAGAATTAAGAAGGAAAACATTGCTAGTTGAGAAAAATTGACATTTCTGCAGTGTACCATTTGCATTTTTATAGAACCTCTTTCCTTGGTGATCCAAGATTGTGTCTAGTACAAAATATTCAACAAAGCAAAACCTTCACAGCACAGAAACAGCCCCTTCAGCTCAATTGGTTCCATTTGCCTCCTTTTGATTCATATCCTTCTAAAACTTTCCTATCCATATACCAGTCTGAATGTCTTTTAAATGTTCGATACCCACATGGTAGTTCTTTCCACAGACCAATCATCCTGTGTGTGAGATAGATGGTCCTCGAATTCATTTTAAATCTTTTCCCCTCAAGTTTCAGGTTTCTTTGCTCTAGGGAAAAATGGCAAGGCTATCTACATTATCTATGCCACTCATAATTTTATACATGTCTCTATCCTCACTCTTCAGCCTCCTACATTCCAGGCAGAAAAGCCCCACCCTGTACAGCCTCTCCTTATGTCTAGAAGGTTGGAAGAAGTGATCGAGGGTGTAGTCATCCATAGAAATTTTACAGATACTAGGTAAAGAGTGAAAGGTGGCTGCAATGCTCAGGAAAAGAATTGCAAAGACTAATTGTTGAATGGTCCCTTAGACCTGGAGCTCGAGAAGAGAATCAGAACAACCTTGCACATGTGTTGAGGATATCTACTAGAATGCGACTAGGATGAGGGGTTTTATTAATCTGCAGAGGCCAAAACTCCCAAGAGTTAAGTTACAACTGGTGCAGTTGAGTGAATAACTGGATCCATGCATTATACCTTCTTTTGATTGCCATTTTAACACTTGGGGGTGACTACACATCACATCAAGACCTAATTCTAAGGCAAATTCTAGGGATCTGTGTAGCATTACTGAAATTATTGTATATCCTGTTTAAAAACATAGTGGTGGAAATACCCAACAAGCATCTACAGAGAAATAAACATTTCTGAATTTGCCATCCTCTGGAACTAGAATCTTGGATATTACAGTACAAATCCCCGCACAGTAGTTAGGGAGTTGAAATTCAATGAAAGAAATGCAGAGTTAGGCCAAGTCTGCACTAACCATCAAGCAGCTATTTAGACCAAATCCACTTTATTCACTCCACTTTCCCATAATCTCCTCATACATTCTATGCAAAAGGAACAATTTACAATGAAGAATTTCCCTGCCAATCTGCCCATATTTTCCTGGTGGGAGGGAACTGGAGCACCAAGGAAAACCCACACAGTCATAAAGCTAAATCTTGATTGGCTTATAAATGTACTTCAGGGAGTGAAATCTGCCATCCTTACCCAGTCTGGTCTATATGTGACTCTAGACTCATCAACATGGCTGAATCCAAATTGTCTTCTAAAATGACCCAGCAAGCTAAATTCAATAGCATTTAACAAATGGACAATAAATGATGACCGTGCAAATTCTGTCCATAAACCAAGGACAATTAACTAAAGAAACATCAAAAACAGCAAAATGTCAAGCTTCACTTTTCACTTTTTTTTGCATTCGCAGCTTCATAATACATTTTTTTCAAAGCATGCACCCATTTCTTTTTTTTTATTTAATGTTTTATTTTTCACACTATAGATCACATTATTCAAGATATACACATTTCTCCTTTCAAATATATACAGTGTCGTTTTCTCCCCCCCTCCCTCCTCCCCTCCCCCCCCCACCTCCCCCCCCCCCCACCTCCCCCTCCATCCATTCAAAACTCTGAGTCCAAGATACATCAAACCCATCAAACCATGTTGTCACTCAACATTAATGAACAAAAACTTCCACTGAGTCAATTCTTTCCATTCTCTTTTCCTTTTGTCATTTTAGGTGATAGATGTCCCGGTAGGTTTTCTCTATTATATTCCATGTACGGCTCCCATATTTGTTCAAATAATGTTATATTATTTCTTAAACTATATGTTATTTTTTTCTAATGGAATACATTTATTCATTTCTATATACCATTGCTGTATTTTCAAATTATCTTCCAATTTCCAGTTTGAGATAATACATTTTTTTGCTACAGCTAGGGCTATCTTAACAAATCTTTTTTGTACACCCTCCAAATCAAGTCCAAATTCTTTATTTTTTATGTTACTTAGGAGGAAGATCTCTGGGTTTTTTGGTATATTGCTTTCTGTAATTTTATTTAATATCTGGTTTAGATCTTCCCAAAATTTTTTCACCTTTTCACAAGTCCAGATTGCATGAATTGTTGTTCCTATTTCTTTTTTACAACGAAAACATCTGTCAGATACTGTTGGATCCCATTTATTTAACTTTTGAGGAGTGATATATAACCTATGTATCCAATTATATTGTATCACGTAATCTCGTATTTATTGTATTTCTCATAGTTCCTAAACATAACCTCTCCCATGTTTCCTTTTTTATCTTTATGTTTAGATCTTGTTCCCACTTTTGTTTAGTTTTATCATTTATTTCCTCATTCTCCTTTTCTTGTAATTTGATATACATGTTTGTTATAAAATTTTTAATTATCATTGTGTCTGTAATCAGATATTCAAAATTGCTTCCTTCTGGTAACTTCAGACAACTTCCCAATTTATCCTTTAAATAGGATTTCAATTGGTAATATGCCTGCACAGTATCTTGAGTTATATTATATTTATCCTTCATTTGTTCAAAGGATAATAATTTATTCCCCGAAAAACAATTTTCTATTCTTTTAATCCCTTTTTTCTCCCATTCTCTAAAAGACAGGTTATCTATCGTAAAAGGGATTAGCTGATTTTGCGTCAGTATTAGTTTTGATAATTGGTAGTTTGTTTTATTTCTTTCTACATGAATCTTCTTCCAAATATTAAGCAAATGGTGCAATACTGGAGAATTCCTATGTTTTACCAATTTTTCATCCCATTTATATAATATATGTTCAGGTATCTTCTCCCCTATTTTGTTTAGCTCTAATCTAGTCCAATCTGGCTTTTCTTTTGTTTGGTAAAAATCTGATAGATATCTTAATTGTGCGGCTCTATAATAATTTTAAAAATTTGGCAGTTGTAAGCCTCCTTGTCTATACCATTCTGTTAATTTATCTCGTACTATCCTCGGTTTCCCCCTTTCCATAAAAATTTCCTTATTATTTTCTTTAACTCCTTAAAGAATTTTTCTGTCAAGTGTATTGGCAGTGCCTGAAATAGGTATTGTATCCTTGGAAAAATGTTCATTTTAATACAGTTTATCCTTCCTATTAGTGTTAATGGTAAGTCTTTCCAATGCTCTAAATCTTCCTGTATTTTTTTCATTAGTGGATAATAATTAAGTTTATATAGCTGGCTGAGGTTTTTATTTATTTGTATACCTAGGTATCGTATTGTTTGCATTTGCCATCTAAACGGTGATTCTTTCTTGAATTTTGAGAAATCCGCATTATTCATTGGCATTGCTTCACTTTTATTTGCATTAATCTTGTATCCCGACACTTCTCCATACTCCTTCAATTTCTTATGTAATTCTTTTATTGATGTTTCTGGTTCCGTTAGGTATACTATAACATCATCTGCAAATAAATTGATTTTGTATTCCTTGCCTTTTATTTTTATCCCTTTTATTTTATTTTCTGTTCTTATCAGTTCTGCAAGTGGTTCTATAGCTAACGCGAACAATAAGGGCGATAGTGGGCATCCCTGTCTTGTTGATCTGCTTAAGTTAAAATGTTTTGATACATATCCATTTACTGTCACTCTTGCCAATGGCCCCTTATATAATGCTTTAATCCAATTAATATATTTCTCTGGTAAACTAAATTTTTGTAGTACCTTGAATAAATAATTCCATTCTACTCTGTCGAAGGCCTTCTCTGCGTCTAAAGCAACCGCTACTGTTGGAGTTTTATTTCCTTCTACTGCATGAATTAAGTTAATAAACTTACAAATATTATCTGTTGTTCGTCTTTTTTTTATGAATCCAGTTTGGTCTAGACTTACTATTTTTGGTACATATCAGCTAATCTGTTTGCTAATAATTTAGCTATTATCTTGTAATCTGTGTTAAGTAGAGATATTGGTCGATATGATGCTGGTGCAAGTGGATCTTTCCCTGCCTTTGGTATTACTGTAATTATTGCTGTTTTGCACGAATCTGGTAAGCTTTGTGTTTTATCAATCTGGTTGATTACTTCCAGGAGGGGAGGAATTAATAAATCTTTAAATGTTTTATAGAATTCTATTGGGAGACCATCCTCTCCTGGTGTTTTATTATTCGTCAGATTTTTTTATTGTCTCTTGTATTTCTACTATTTCAAATGGTTCTATTAATTTATTTTGTTCCTCTTTTTGTAATTTCGGTAGTTCAATTTTAGTTAAGAATTCATCTATTTTGCCTTCTTTCCCTTCGTTTTCAGTTTGGTATAATTGTTCGTAGAATTCTCTGAAATTTTCATTAATTTCCGTTGGATTATATGTGATCTGTTTCTCTTTTTTTCCTTGATGCCAATACCATTCTTTTAGTTTGTTCTGTCTTAAGCTGCCATGCTAGAATTTTGTGCGTTTTTTCTCCAAGTTCATAATATTTCTGCTTTGTCTTCATTATATTTTTCTCCACCTTATATGTTTGAAATGTTTCATATTTTATTTTTTTATAATTCCCTTCTTTTAGTAGTGTCTTCCTTCCTTGCTAATTCTTTCTCTATATTTGCTATTTCCTTTTCCAACTGTTCTGTTTCCTGATTGTAATCCTTCGTCATCTTAGTTACGTAACTTATTATTTGCCCTCTGATGAACGCTTTCATTGCATCCCATAATATAAACTTATCCTTCACTGATTCCGTATTTATTTCAAAATACATTTTAATTTGTCTTTCTATGAATTCTCTAAAATCCTGTCTTTTAAGTAGCATGGGGTTTAATCTCCATCTATACATTTTTGGAGGGATATCCTCTAACTCTATTGTCAATATCAAGGGTGAATGGTCCGATAATATTCTAGCTTTATATTCTGTTTTCCTAACTCTATCTTGTATACAAGCTGATAACAGGAATAAATCTATTCTTGAATATGTTTTATGTCTATCCGAATAATATGAATATTCCTTTTCCTTTGGGTGTTGTTTCCTCCATATATCCAAAAGTTGCATTTCTTGCATCGATTTAATTATAAATTTGGTTACTTTATTCTTTCTGTTAATTTTTTTCCTGGTTTTATCTATGTTTGAATCCAAATTGAGATTGAAATCCCCTCCTATTAATATATTCCCTTGCGTATCTGCTATCTTCAGAAAAATATCCTGCATAAATTTTTGATCTTCTTCATTAGGCGAATATATATTAAGTAAATTCCAAAACTCCGAATATATCTGACATTTTATCATTACATATCTTCCTGCTGGATCTATTATTTCGTCTTCTATTTTAATTGGTACATTTTTACTGATTAATATAGCCACTCCTCTAGCTTTTGAGTTATATGACGCTGCCGTTACATGTCCTATCCAATCTCTCTTTAATTTCTTGTGCTTCACTTCAGTTAAGTGTGTTTCTTGCACAAATGCAATATCAATTTTTTTCTTTTTTCAGTAAATTTAGCAGTTTCTTCCTTTTGATTTGGTTATGTATTCCATTAATATTTAAAGTCATATAGTTTAATGTAGCCATTTTATACTTTGTTTATCTTTCCCTTCCGTTTCCTCATCATCACCTTTCCTTCTCATCCCTTTCTGCTTTCTTTCTTTCAACAGTTTATAAGACAACATTTTTAACACATCAAACATTCCCCTTATTCTCCTACCTAATATTTCTTTAACCCCATTGTCCCCTCCCCTTCCTGAGTTGCCCATTATCCCTTGTCGGTCAACCACATCTCCCCTCTCCATTTGGATTTGCGAATTCACTCACAAACGTCAACTGATTTTGCAGTGACCGTAATTTCTCCCAGAAAAGATTTCAATTTTTATATACAACAAAGGTCACTCTCTAAATTCCCTCTTTACTCCTCTCTTCCCCTTTTTTTCCCTCATTAATTCTTCTCTATACACTATATATTTTCTTTTAAATGCACATACACTTATGTAATATATTTATTATATATGTATATAGTCCTATACACACGTCTTTTTAGTTCGCAGTCTTTTGTACTCACGTTACACGTCTTCATCTCTCAGTCTATTTTGTAATTGTTCTGCAAATTTTCGTGCTTCCTCTGGATCCGAGAATAGTCTGTTTTGCTGTCCTGGAATAAATATTTTCAATACCGCTGGATGCTTTAGTATAAATTTATACCCTTTCTTCCATAAAATCGCCTTTGCTGTATTGAACTCCTTTCTCTTCTTCAGGAGTTCAAAACTTATATCTGGATAAATAAAAATTTTTTGCCCTTTGTACTCCAGTGGCTTGTTGTCCTCTCTTACCTTCTCCATTGTTTTCTCCAGTACCTTTTCTCTTGTAGTATATCTTAGGAATTTTACTAAAATGGATCTTGGCTTTTGTTGTGGTTGTGGTTTAAAGGCTAATGCTCTATGTGCCCTTTCTATTTCCATTTCTTGCTGTAGTTCTGGACATCCTAAGATCCTGGGAATCCAATCTTTTATAAACTCTCTCATATTCTTGCCTTCTTCATCTTCCTTAAGGCCCACTATCTTTATATTATTTCTTCTGTTATAATTTTCCATTATATCTATTTTCTGAGCTAACAGCTCTTGTGTCTCTTTAACTTTTTTATTAGATTCTTCTAATTTCTTTTTTAAGTCCTCTACCTCCATTTCTACTGCTGCTTCTCGTTCTTCCACCTTGTCCATTCTTTTTCCTATTTCTGATATGGTCATATCTATTTTATTCACTTTCTCTTCTGTACTGTTTATTCTTCTTCTTAAATCACTAAATTCTTGTGCTTGCCATTTTTTAAATGAATCCATGTATTCTTTAATAAGAGAAAATATATCCATTGTCTTGCCTTTCCCTTCTTCTTCCATTTCACTGTACTCTTCCTCTTCCTCTTCTTCTTCCTCTGGGTTGGCCATCTGTTGTTTCTTTGTTTTCTTTTTCTTCTCTTCTTTCTTGTTTTTGTTGTCTTCTATGTTCTCCTCTTGCTGCTGCTGCTTTGTAGCTGTCATTGCCGGCTGTGGAGATCGACTCCCCAGCTGGTTGCCCCTCCCGTCAGTGTGTTTTTTTGCATGCGCATCACGCATTCGCGAGGAGTCGCGCATGCGCGGTTGCGCACTTTTACTCGGCTCAGCGAGCCATTTTTGTAGTCCACTTTCTACCGACCTGAGGGAGCGGGTTTCTCTCTCCACCGCGGGCCTCTTCGAACAGGTAAGGCCTTCTCCTTCTTCCGTTGTCTTCTCTTCCTCTCTTCTTACCGTTGGTTTTGACTTTTCTTTTTGCGTCGCCATCTTCTTTCCACCTTTATATTCACTTTACTTTAATTTTTATTTTAGTGCCTTTGTGCTTTCCTTTATTTTTTTCAACTTTTCTGGAGAGGGCTGGAGTTCACCGTCCGGCCACTACTCCATCACGTGACTTCCCCCATGCATACACCCATTTCTGATGAAGACTAGAAATCTCAACTTGCAAATGATCAGGCCTTTCACCAGTTGAGACAAGACTAGATAAAGGAGATTTGCATCAGAACCAACAAGTGTTTAGCTCAAGAATATCTGACAAAGACTACTTGCCACAGAAGCCTAGATTTTCCATGTCCAAAACCAACAGCAATCAGGTTCTTGGACTGCTCACACACCGTCCGGGACTGCTCGCACTATATATAGTTAAATCACACTTTTTCTTTTGCTAGGGCAACTGTGAAATATTATTTTTGTATTTATTACCTATTTTTAATTCAATTAAGTGTACGATTTGGAGTTGTTATTTAATGTTATTTTGGAGTTGTTTTTATTTACAAAGTACCTGTTCAGCTTCAGCAAGATTCTGGTGCACATGTGCACTGTACAATGTATATTGCAATGATTATTATCAGGAATTACTAGTTATTGTCTTTTTCATATTTCAACATGTTTCAATAAGCTGCGAATAACTCAATGTTTTTATGCATTTTCTATTTGTAGCCACAGAAATAGATCCTTCCAACTAACCTGTCCATGCTGACTAGGCTAGTCCTATCTTTCCTATCCATGTAACAGCCCTCACATCTACCATTCCCTCTGTCACCTGTTTTGAAACCCACCACTCTTTTTTCTCTCTCACCTTAAATCTAGGGCCTACTCTGGAAAAAGGGCCAAGGTTATCTATGCCCCTCGTGATTTTATAAAACTCTGTAAGGCCTGTCCCCCCCTTAGCCTCCTATGGTCCAGGGAGAAAAGTCCCAGCTTACCCAGCATCACCTTATAATTCAAGTCTGTCAATCCTGGCGACATTCTGATGAATTTTTTGCCACCCTTTCTGACGTAATGGTATCTTTTCCCATATTTGAGTGGCCAAACTTTGTGGCATCCCGATTATTCTGCACATTTGTAACACAATCTCCCTGTCTCGTTCTCACCACCTTGACTGATGAAGGCAAGCATGCCAAACACCTCCTTCACCATCATATATTCCTGTGTCACCACTTTCATGGAACTATGTACCTTTACTCCCAAGGCTTTTTGTTCTCCAACATTCCACAGGGCCCAACTACTCACCATACAAGTTCTTCCCTGGTTTAACCTATCAAAATGCAACACCTTACATGTGTTGCTTGATTTATATTCAGCTGCTCACCCACCTGTCTCATTAGGTCCATTCAGCGCCTTGGGTTCCATTCATCTGAATACCATTTAAAAAGGCAAAAATTTAAAAAAAATGACAAAGTTGAAGGAAATTGGAAGTAACCCTTCCAGAGTGTCAGAAAACAAAAGAAATAGGATGACAGATGGAGCTTAATGATTTAGATGTGGATGGTGGGTCCACACCTTCGATGCCACATCTACTGTTCACTCTCTCTACATCCCTACTCAGCATTTTCTTGATCACCAATTTTGCTAGGTGGGTTAAATCTTTATCAACAATCAGGTGGCAAAGTGGTGCAACACCAGAGGCTCTTGGTTCAGTTCTGACCTCCAGCATTGTGTGTGGGTGATGTTTGCACATCACATGGGTTTCCTCAAAGTGTTCCCAAAGATATGCAGGTAGATAGAATAGTTGGCCATGGGAAATGGTCCCTAGTGTGCAGGTGAGGGGTATAATCTTGTGGTTGGGGAGGGGGTTTGATGAGAATAGGAATAAAGAAAATGGGATTAACCAGATTAGTGTAAATTGGTGTTGAGCCCAGACTGTAGAGGCTGAAGACCCTGGTTCTGGACTATATATCCATGTATTGGCAGAGTAGCAGTGATCTCCATGCAAAAGAACTGAACAGAAACATGCTTGATGATTGGGAAGAGTCTAGTGTGGATTCTAAACACTGACAAAAGGCTTCCAATAAAGTGGGTCAAATGGGACTCCCCAATTCTGTTTGCACTTTCTATTTGGTCATTTCCTAAATTTCAATAACCTCTTTTCAACCAAAGAAACATGAAATTGGCACGGAATCCTAGAGACTATTCGGCCTGCATTGACTCCTAACTGAGAAATACTGTCTTTCCATTCCCCTTACTCTTTCCTATCCAGTTCCCTATTGAAGGCATGAGTTGATTTGGTTTCTACCAGAGGCAGAAATCCATTAGTTACGTAAAAAAAAAAAGTTTGGCATCAATCCTCCTTTGAAATTCTTGTCCAAAATGTTAAATTTGTATCCCCTTTTCCTTGCACTGTCTATTAAATGGGAATAACTTCCCTCCACTTCCCAGTAACAATCTTGGCTAGTTCTATCAAATTCCCTCTCCACCTTATTCCAAGAACAACTCTGACTTCTCCACTCTCATCCTGAAATTGAGATCCCTGGACCTTAATAATTGTTTCTGCATTAGAACAAGCATAGCCATTATGTGGCTGAAAAAAAAAACAAGAATAAAACAGTAAGAGACATTGCCCAAACTTTAGAATTATCAAAATCAATAGTTTGGAAAATTATTATGAAGAAAGAATGTACCGGTGAGCTCAGTAATCGCAAAGGGACTGGTATGCCAAGGTAGACTTCCACAACTGGTGACAGAAGAGTTCTCATCATAATGAAGTCAAATCTCCAAACAGATCAGAAACTCTCTTCAGGAGTCAGGATGTGTATGTCAACGGTTACTGTCCACAGAAGACTTTATGACAAGAAAATACAGAGGCTGCACTGCAAGATGCAAACCACTGGTTAGTCACAGAAAGGATGGCCAGATTACAGTTGGCCAAGAATTATTTAAGAAACTGCAGAATTCTGGAGAAAGGCTTGTGGACTGATGAGATCAAGATTATCCTGTATCAGAGTGATGGCAAGAGAAAAGCTTGGAGGAGTTAAGGAACTGCCCAAGATCCAAAGCATCTAACCTTTGCCATGGTTTGCATCTTGCAGTTTAGCCTCTGAATTTCTATTGAGGAAGTCTTGCAGACAGTAGTCATTGATGTTTCCACACCTGCCCCCTGAAGAGTGTTTCTGATTTGTCAGATGTGTGTTTGGGGATTTTTCTTTGTTATGATGAGAGTTGGTTCCTTGGAATACCAGTTCCTTTGTGATTTGAGATCACCAGACTGTTCTATCATAATATTGTTCCAAACTGTTGATTTTTGTTAATTCTAAGGTTTGTGCAATGTCTCTTAATGTTTTACTCCTGTGTTTCATCCTCATATTGGCTTCTTTGACAAACTCTGATCCTCACGTTGAAAATGGCAACTTCAGACTTCAAAGGTGATCAAAAGCTTAGAAGCAAGCCTAGCTTTCTTACACCTGCACCAATGAAAAAGCTCCTGTGAAGCCAAATGTCTCAAACATTTAGCCTTTTTTTTTTACACTGAAAAGCCACGCTATTGCTGTATACATGACCATTCTCTAGAAGCTTGTTCACACAGAACAGAAGTAAAGCTTTTCCAAACTATTGAGTCCTTTTACACAAAAAGCTGGCTTCCCAAAGCAAAAGAGACAGGATGTGTAGCCCCACTTCACCTCTGACACTACCTAGCTTGGCAGATAAAAGCTGAGTAAGTTCAGACCCCCACCCAACCTGCCTTCGTCCTATTCACACAGGTAGGTGACATGTTCGAAAGATGGGTAATACCTGGCCTGAATCCTCTGTGTAAAGGGGTAAGGATGAGGGGACTATGCATTTTTTTTAAAAAAAAGCTCTAATTTCTACATGGTCAATCTAAAATATAAACAAATAACCTTGAATAAAATTTGGAATGTGCACTTTAATTACATGTGAATTGTTTGATTATAAAGTTAAAACTGTGGAGCACGGGCAAATTAAGAAAAACAAGTGTCTGTCCCAAACATTATGGAGGGCATTGTATCTTCTTTATTCAAAAGGGCAAGATGGAAACTTCAGGGCGGTTACCTTAATACTGTCAGATATTTGTAATAAATGTTACAGGAGAGCACACTGAAAGATTCAAGGAAATCAAAGTTGGTGTGGTTTTCTGCAGAGGAAATAGTGCTCAGCTTGCTTAATCCTTTGAAGAAGTATCACGTGCTGAGAATAGAGGGGAACCAGTGGAGGTACCACATTGAGATTGTCACAAGGCATTTGATGAGGAAACATGTCAAACCTTTTGATAGTGAATAAACCTGGTGCAATGGATAAAACTGGCATGGAGAGTAAGTTGGCTGGTAACAGGAAACAAATGTTCTCTTTCTAGTTGGCAAGGAGTCATAAGTAGTGTACTGCAAGGATCAGTGTCAGGACCACATCTTTTTTGCAACTTTATAAATGGTTTGGATGTAAACACAGAGGGTATTTGTTGAAGACCCGAAGGCAGATAAGAAAGAAAGTTGCAAAGAGGATATAAAGAGACAACAGAAAGATCTAAAGAAGTTAAGTCTCTGTATAATGTGAAGAAATGTGCAATTACCTACAGTGGGCCAGGCAACATTTGTGGAGATAAATTGTCACTCAACATTTCAAGTTATGACCACTGGTTGAGGTTAAACTGGGAAGGAAAGATAAGTATAAAGTGGGGAGGTGCTCATTCGAGACCAAGGATAAATGAAGATGGCAGAGGTGGAGAAACAGAGGAGACAACTTTGAGGGGGAGGGAATGTAGAAAAGGAGCAGACATAGATGAAGTAACTCCTCCCCCCTCACCCCACCCAGTAATTCCTCCCCTATCTGTTCTTTCCAAATTCAACCAATGTACCTCCTTTTTCCCAGGATCTCTTACTATAAAGGTAACATTGCCACTTAAAAAATAATTTGAGAATCATATATTTAAATGAACAACTTCTGTTTCTCCCTGTTGTGGAGATTTTCAAATTTTCAACTTTCAATTTTAGACATTCAGCACATTAACAGGCCATTTCAGCTCGAGTCCGTGCTGCCCAATTTACACCCAATTAACCTACACCCTCCAGTACATTTAGAACAGTGGGAGGAAACCAGAGCCCTCGGGGAAAACTCACGCAGACATGGGGAGAACGTGCAAACTCCTTTTAGGCAGTGCAGGAGTGAAACCCTGGATCCAATTGCTGGCGCTGTAAAGGCGATGCACTAACTGCTACGCCAACCATGCTGCCCTATGGAAAAGCCTAATTTTTAATCTTTTAGTGCAACCAATTTCAAGAATAAGATGTTTTTTTTCCCAATCTTCCAAGCCACCAAGTCCCAGATCCTCCAGATTTTTTCAATGGTTCCCTAGTTTTTAGCTCACTGTTGCACCTGAGATTTCACCGAAGCTCTTCAGTCAAGCAATAGAGAACACAGCTCCTTCATGTTGCGCAAGAGATGACTGACAGCTGGTGCACATGGATTCTGCTAGTCAGTGGCCCAGTGAGTAACCCAGGTGACATTACAACCTACATCTGAGAATGCTGAAATGTTCTCCAACAGAAACAGCTGCCATTCCTTACAATGTCAAGTGTCCATGACACCTTACTGACAGGGACCTTGTATGACCAACTCACTATGCTACCTTGTCAGCCATCATTGAAGACAAACAATTAGGTACTGGGGAAGTTCAGAATCCTCAGCCTCCCACTCCACCATCAGGTCCTGCTCAAGCTGGTGAAGGAACATTCATTGAGAGGCTATAACAGTCAACTGTGGACACTCAAAGTTCCTCAGTCTGTTCAATGACTGGGTGGTCTTCAGTATACTTTCAAAGAGGATCTCCTTGATATTAATTGTATCCCTTGCAATCTGTTCACTGGAAAAGTACACTGTAGCAAAGCAGAATGGGCAAAAAGACTAATAAGGCAATGGGCAATGAAAAGAGGTATTCTCAGATTGGAGTCAGATAAGCTGGCCTCTCCATTGATTCATGGTTCAGATATGAAATATCTTTAAGACTTTGCCTTAGACACTAGTGGCACGTTATTCACACGTCAAGTATAAGCCATTTAACATTGCCTATGAAAGGAAGTAGAGACATTTCCTTTTGCATTTCAGTGTTTTTTGGCATTGTTCACTACTTACCCACCCACCCCCCCTTCTCCTAAACCAGCTTCCTGGGGAATCACATCTGACCAGAGACTGACCTGGAGCAGATGCTGGTTCAACAGCTTGGAGGAAGCTGGGTTCATCATAGTGAGAAGATGTGCTAACTTCACCACGCCATTCTAGCAGAATATTGACCAATGGTCCTAAAAGACCATTGTGCCACGACCTCATTAGGAACATGACCAAGTCTGAGGATCTCCCACACCAAACTAAAATGCATAAACAGGGATGTGACACTGTAATTCCAAAGTAACCAGCATTCCTTTGCATACCCCATATTTTCTACACTACATTATCCAATTCTCACACCTTATGCATCCCCAATATGAATCACTTCTCAGCAGCAGCCAAGTTCTTGGTTCCTGGAATTCCCTCCCTGGACTCTCTCCTTCTTCAATACTAACCTCATGGTCATCTTCCCTTATATGACTCAAATTTAAGATTGATCTCGTAACAAAGATTTCAAATTCCTTTGGAATTTTTGCTGTTTTACAGGCTGCATAAATGCACATGTTGCTGTTAAATCTTTCAACTTTAGGAAGAATATTAGAAATACATCCTCAACAGTCCACCATCTTGAATGAGGCTCATGATTGTAATTTAATCTGGGTCCGATCAACTCCTATTGGAAAACTCATGAGAGAGGGTACATCATTGAAGCTGTTTACAGACTAATTGACACAAATAAGACACATAATCTGATGACCTGCATCATGAAACAAATGGGCAAGAAAGACCAGGAGTTACAGCCAATGTTGAGAAGTGTTAGGAGATAAATTCTCCAAAGTATTGAGAGCACTGCCTTGCTCTCATCAAACTATCACCAAAAATTGAAGGCAAAAGAGACTGCAGATTCTGGAATCTGGAGCAAAAAAAACAGAATGCTGGAGGAAATCAGCAGATCAAGCATCTGTGATGGCAAAAGGTGGAGATATTGTATAGCAGGTCGAGGTTGGGGGTGGAGGTGTGGATAAGGGTTGAGATAGATTACCTTGTATTCTTCTCCCTTTGTTTACCTTTCCCATCCCCTCATTCCACCCAGTTCCATCTACCTATCATCCCCTCTCACTCCAGTGTGGGTTGACCTATCTTCCACAGCCCCTCTTCATTGGGCAACCCCTTACCCCAGAATCAATCCAGTGATTTGATCCAGGATTTACTCCAAGCCAAGTGTATACTTATTTTAGGTATGGATTCCAAAAGTGCACACAGATCTTAAACACTGGGGTATAAGAGTATTAATTTATGCAGATAAAGATATAAATTATGAAATGCCATTCAATGAAAGTCTGAGCTAATATTGTCATGAATGGGTTTGGAATTATTTTAAAATGAGGGGGCAGTCAGGATGAGCATTGAATCCTCTACTTCAATCAATCTTCCGTATGGTGGTGTATTTAGATTGCAGTGGGTACATAGTTAGTTCGAGAACCTGTGGGTGCAGGACAATTTATGACCAATGATGTTGGAGATAATAAACAAACCTTTCCCATATAATACAGCTGCAGTTAGAGCCTTATTGCTCCAAAAACTGTGAATGCTTCCAGTAGTTGGTGGGCTGTGCTCCTGTTTACAGCATTCCTTGCCTCTGGCCTGTTAAGCCCAATAGTCAGAATTGATCCCGATTTCTCAGTGATTACATAACTCTTCCCACCTGGAAAATAGAAGAATCATTTACAATACTCATGATCTGCAGTTAAGTAACACTCAACAAGAGGCAGAAGTCAGTTTTACACAAAGAGATACGTCCCAGACTAACTTTTATTTCTATCATGTGAAAGGAAGTGTTTCACAGCAGAGTGGGGAGCACAAAATTCCTTGACATTAATTTACATGTCAACCAAGAGCTCCTCAGTAGTCAGAAAGGCACAGCAGCATCTACACTTCCCAAGGAGGTTGAGGTGGGCAAGGCTACCCGCCACTCTCCAAACAATATTCTACAGGAGCACAGTAGAGAGTGTCCTGGCTGGCTGCATCATAGTGTGGTATGGTAGTTGCAATCCATTAGAGCGGAGGTCAGTACAGAGGAGATCATTGGGGTATCCCTTCCCTGCATCAATGACATCTACAGGGAGCAGTGCTTAAAAAGGCTCAGAGAATCATCTTACCATCCAGGCCTCAGTACCGTAGAGGAACTACCTTCAAGGAAGAGGCACAGAAGCATAAAAACCAGGACTCCCAGGCTGGGAGACAGCTTCTTCCCACAGTGGGTGACTGCTGAACAATTCTAGGAACCCATACATTATATTTATATACATGATGATTGTGTATTGGGTGTACTGCGTCTGCATGTTGGTCTAGAGATATGCTTTTCATTGGGTTATATCCGTACATACAGATGACAATGAACTTGAACAATACACCTGCTGTAGCATGTTATACTGTGCTTTCAAATTACAGGGTAGTTGCTATTTGTAGGATTCAGAAAGAAAACCAACCAGTCATAAAGGATCTAGAACCTCTGGCCCACTGAGCCTGTACTCATTTAACCTATCCCTCTTTTACTCTCCCCAGATTTCCATCAATTCTTCCTAGATTCTACCACTCAACAACACATGGGACAACATAGAATGGATAAATAAGGTACTAAATCACACTATCTGCCTGTTATTTTTTAATTGGTCTTACTTTATTCCCATTCTGCTTGCATTCTCTTAGGCTGTGGAGTGAGCACCTCCCAAAACATGCAATCCACTAAACCTTCATGCCATAATTAAGAGACATTAATTCCAGCTTTAAAACATGGACCTTGTACGTGGGGCACCCGTCAGGTATGTTACCTGTTGAGGTACTCTGCTCTGCTACTCTTTATGATATTAATTCAGTGACAAAGTGAATATACTTGTAGTGTTATTAGTGAAAGCTTTATACATTTCAATCAGATTTTATTTATAAAAAGAGTAAAATAGATTCAAATTAGCATTTTATCTCAATGTTATCCCCATCACAACACTAACATGTCATTAATTAGCTTTCATTAAGAGTCTTAGAGCAAATAGTTCATAGATTTTAACAGAATGAGGAGAATGATTCATAGTTGTATGGAAATCTATAGAAAAGAGAGCCGCAGATGTTGTAATTGTAGTTAAAACTCCAAAATACTGGAGGAACTCAGCTGGTCTATTCCATATCTATGGCTTTTCCCTGGAAGAAAAGCTCAGGCCCAAAACGTCAGCAATATATCTTTGTTTCCGATAGATACGGAAATAGACCAGCTGAGTTCCTCCAGCATCTCAGTGTCTTTTGTTCCCTCCCTGATGCCCAGGTTAAAGGTTTTTAAAATTTAATTAAAACATTTTTTTAGACATACAGCCCAGTCACAGGTCATTTTGGCCCTCGAGCCCATGTTCCTCCCCCCCCGCCCCCCCAATTTACACCTCATTACCCTACAGCCTTGGTATATTTTTTTGAACAGTGGGAGGAAACTGGAGCCCCTGGAGGAAACCCATGCAGACATGGGAGAACATACAAACTCCTTTCAGACAGCGTGGGATTAGAACCCCGGTCCAGTCCTGATCTCTGGCACTGCAAAGGTTTTGTAGAATAGTTGTAGAACATTCCTAAAAGAATTCTAAAAGGAGCTCCTGGTCCTTATGGTACCAATAACACAGGTAGTAAAAGCACATTAGTTGGCATAGAAATATGAAGACTGCCCAGGTGGATGTGGGGATGAAGAAATGATCCTGAGACATTAGGATTGATTCTCGAGATAGTGAGATTAGTCGTGGGCTGAACAGATCGGCCCAGCTTGATTCAGGTACAATGCTCTTGAGTGAAGGTTTGTTAATGGTTAATAGGGAAGTTTACAGTAATGGAATGGGTATGGTCACAGGAAAGTAGCACTAAACACAAGTGAAAATATAAAGAAAAGTTTGGGAAATATAAATCATAACAGAACAAGAAATAAAAAGTAGTGTGCAAACAACTTCAATAATGTGCAACCTCTCATGAATTTTCCCATATGAGTTGAAGGTTCCTAGGACTCAGGCCCAGATTAAATTATCGTTATGAGTATCATTCAAGACAGTGGAGTGTTGAAGATGCATTTCCATTACTGGTCCTAATACTGAACGATGAAATAGCAACATTTGCATTTATGCAGCCTCTAATGCAGCAAAATTTCTGCAGGAATTTGAAATCTTTGTTGCAAGACAAATTTTAAAATTGAGTCATACAAGGAAAGATGACCAGAAGGTTAGTTGGTAATTTAGAGCTTATGATATTATAGACAAATACAATACAAAATACAATACCAACACCGTTTACAAATTTGCGGTAGCAGTTTATTTAAAAAAGCTGTGATGAGTCAGCATACAGGAGGGAGATTAAAAGCCTGACCGAATGGTGCACTAAAAACCTCACACTCAATCTCACCAAAACCAAGGAGCTGATTATTGACTTCAGGAAGGGAAAACTAGAGGTATATGATCCAGCAATAATTAAGGCATCAGAGTTGGAGAGGTGAGCAAGATTAAGTTCTTGGGAGTCACTATCTCAGAGGATCTTTCCTGGATTCAACACCCTAATGGCGTTTCGAAGAAAGCTCATCAGCACCTCTACTTTCTCAGGAGTTTGCAGAGGTTTCGTATGACATCAAAAACTAGTAAACTTCTGCAGCTATGTAGTGGAAAGTGTGCTGACAAGCTGCATTGTAGAATCGGAGACTCCTTTAAGGATTCTACTTGTTTTTTTCTCTTTCTATTACAACCATATAACATCACAATATGGAAACAGGTCATCTCACCCCTTCTAGTCCGCACCAATTTAAGTGATCTCCTCTTGCCCCACCTACCCGCTCCCTGTCCATAACCCTCCAATTCCCTCACATCCATCCACTTATCCAATCTTCTCTTAAATGACAAAACTGAACCTGCTGCAATCACTTCTTCAAGAAGTTCATTCCACTATAAAAATAAGAAGAACAAAAATACCCAACAAAATAAAATAAACAACTCAACAAGAAAATCAGAAGAGACAGAGGTAAGGACACAGATCCTGGAGTGGACTCAGAAGAAGAGGAGGGAGAACATCAAACTCTACACAGAGAAATGGAAGATGAAGGGAAGGGACAGTACATGGATAAAAAATTCTTTAAAGAATATATGGAAACAGTAAAAGAATGGCTGACACAAGAATTCAGTGAAATAAAAAGAAGAATAAAAAGTACAGAAGAAAAAGTGAATAGATTAGAGATGGTCATGACAGAAATAGGAAAAAGAGTAGACAAGGTGGAAGAACGAGAAACAGCCATAGAAATGGAGGTAGATGACTTAAAAAAGAAATTAGAAGAATCTGATAAAAAAGTTAAAGAAACACAGGAGCTGTTAGCTCAGAAGATAGATATAATGGAAAATTATAATAGAAGAAACAATATAAAGATAGTGGGCCTTAAGGAAGATGAAGAAGGCAAAAATATGAAAGAATTGATAAAAGAATGGATCCCCAGGGTCCTAAGAAGACCAGAATTACAGGAAGAAATGGAAATAGAAAGGGCACACAGAACATTAGCCCCTAAACCACAACCACAACAAAAACCAAGATCCATTCTAGTAAATATACAACAAGAGAAAATATATTGGAGAAGGCAATGAAAAAAATAAGAGAAGACAAAAAAACCACAGGAATACAAGGGTCAAAAAATTTTTTTCTATCCAGATATAAGTTTTGAACTCCTGAAGAAGAGGAAGGAGTTTAATGCAGCAAAAACGACCCTATGGAAAAAAGGTTATAAATTTATGTTAAAATACCCAGCGGTACTTAAAATAGTTATCCCGGGGCAGCAAAGCAAACTATTCTCGGATCCAGAAAAAGCACGAAAATTTGCAGAACAACTACAAAACAGACAGAAAGATGAAGAGATGTAACAAGAACAAAAATGACAACAAACTACATATATATACATATATATATATATATATATATATATATAAAAATAGAGTATAAGTAAGAACTAAGAAGGGAAAGAAAGGAAGTAAGGAGGGAATTAAGAGAGTGACCTTTGTTATATATGAAGATTAAAATCTTTTCTGGGGGGGGGCTGGGTGGGGAAGAATAACAGTCACTGCGAAATCAGTTGATGCTTGTGAGCGGATTCGCAAATCCAAATGGAGAGGGGAGATGTGGTTGCCTGACAAAGGACAAAGGGCAACTCAGAAAGGGGAGGGACTATTGGGGTTAAAGGAATTTTAGATATGAGAATAGTGGAAATATTTTATATTTTAGAAATGTTGTCTTATAATGTGTTCAAAAAAAAAAGCAGAAATGGATAAGAAGGGAAGGTGGTGATGAGGAAACGGAAAGGAAAGATAAAGTATGAAATGACTATGTTGAACTATATGACTTTAAATATTAATGGAATACATAACCAAATCAAAAAGAAGAAACTGTTAAATTTACTGAAAAAAGAAAAAATTGATATAGCATTCGTACAAGAAACACATCTAACTGAAGTGGAACACAAGAAATTAAAGAGAGATTGGATAGGACATGTAACAGCAGCATCATATAATTCAAAAGCCAGAGGAGTAGCTATATTAATCAATAAAAATGTACCAATCAAAATAGAAGGGGAAATAATAGATCCAGCTGGGAGATATGTAATGATAAAATGTCAGATATATTCAGAATTTTGGAATTTACTCAATGTATACGCACCTAATGAAGAAGATCAAAAATTTATGCAAGATATCTTTTAGAAGATAGCAGATACGCAAGGGAACGTACTAATAGGAGGGGATTTTAATCTTAATTTGGACTCAAATATGGATAAAACTGGAAAAAAAACTAACAGAAAGAACAAAGTAACCAAATTTATAATTAAATCGATGCAAGAAAAGCAACTTTTGGATATATGGAGGAAACAACACCTAAAGGAAAAGGAATATTCATATTATTCGGGTAGACACAAAACATACTCAAGGATAGACCTACTCTTGTTATCAGCCCACATTCAAGGGAGAGTTAGGAAAATGGTATACAAAGCTAGACTATTATCGGATCACTCACCCCTGTTATTGGCAATAGAGCTAGAGGACATCCCACCAAGAATGTATAGATGGAGATTAAACTCCATACTACTTAAAAGACAGGATTTTAGAGAATTAATTGAATGACAAATTAAAATGTATTTTGAAATAAATACAGAATCAGTGAAAGATAAGTTTATACTATGGGACGCAATGAAAGCGTTCATCAGAGGGCAAATAATAAGTTATGTAACTAAGATGAAGAAGGACAACAATCGGGAAACAGAACAGTTGGAAAGGGAAATAACAAATACAGAAAAAGAATTAGCAATAAAGGAAGATACAACTAAAAGAAGAGAATTGGCAGACAAAAAAACAAAATATGAAAGACTACAAACATATAAGGTGGAGAAGAACATAATGAAGACAAAACAGAAATATTATGAGCTAGGAGAAAAAACGCACAAAATTCTAGCGTGGCAGCTTAAGACAGAACAAACTAAAAGAATGGTATTGGCATTAAGGAAAAAGGACAAACAAATTACATATAATCCAACGGAGATCAATGAAAACTTCAGGGAATTCTACGAACAACTATATCAAACTGAAAATGAAGGGAAAGAAGACAAAATAGATGAATTTCTAACTAAAATTGAACTACCGAAATTACAAACAGAGGAGCAAAATAAATTAATAAAACCATTTGAAATAGAAGAAGTACAGGAGATATTAAAAAAAACTACCGAACAATAAAACACCAGGAGAGGATGGATTCCCAATAGAATTCTATAAAACATTTAAAGACTTATTAATTCCTCCGCTCCTGGAAGTAATCAACCAGATTGATAAAACACAAAACATACCAGATTCATGCAAAACAGCAATAATTACAGTAATACCAATGACAGGGAAAGATCCACTAGCACCAGCATCATATAGACCAATATCTCCTCTTAACACAGATTATAAGATAATAGCTAAACTATTAGCAAACAGATTGACCGACTATGTACCAAAAATAGTAAATCTAGACCAAACTGGATTTATTAAAAAAAGACGAACATCGGACAATATCTGTAAATTTATTAACTTAATTCATGCAGTAGAAGGAAATAAAACTCCAACAGTAGCGGTTGCTTTAGACGCAGAGAAGGCCTTTGACAGAGTAGAATGGAATTATTTATTTAAAGTACTACAAAAATTCAGCCTACCAGAGAAATATATTAATTGGATTAAAGCATTATATAAGGGGCCATTGGCGAAAGTGACAGTAAATGGATATATATCAAAACAATTTAACTTAAGCAGATCAACAAGGCAGGGATGTCCACTGTTTCCCTCACTGTTCACGTTAGCTATAGAACCACTAGCAGAACTGATAAGAACAGAAAATAAAATAAGAGGGATTAAAAATAAAAGAGAAGGAATATAAAATCAGTCTATTTGCAGATGACGTTATAATATACTTAACAGAACCAGAAATATCAATAAAAGAATTACATAGGAAATTGAAGGAATATGGAGAACTATCAGGGTACAAGATCAATGCAAATAAAAGTGAAGCAATGCCAATGAATAATGCGGATTTCACAAAGTTTAAGAAAGAATCACCATTTAGATGGCAAACACAAGCAATGCGATACCTAGGTATACAACTAAATAAAAATCTCGGCCATCTATATAAACTAAATGATCATCCATTAATGAAAAAATTACAAGATGACTTAGAGCATTGGAAAGACTTACCACTAACACTGATAAGAAGGATAAACTGTATTAAAATGAACATTTTCCCAAGGATACAATACCTATTTCAGTCATTACCAATTCACCTAACAGAGAAATTCTTCAAGGAGCTAAAGAAAATAATAAGGAAATTCTTATGGAAAGCGGGGAAACCGAGGATAGCACTAGATAAATTAACAGAATGGTACAAACAAAGAGGCTTACAACTACCAAACTTTAAGAATTATTATAGAGCCACACAATTAAGATACCTATCAGATTTTTATCAAACAAGGGAAAAACCAGATTGGACCAGATTAGAACTAGATAAAATAGGGGAGAAGATACCTGAACATATACTATATAAATGGGATGAAAAATTGGTGCAACGTAGGAATTCACTGGTATTGCATCATCTGCTCAACATTTGGAAGAAGATTCACGTAGAAAGGAATAAAACAAATTACCAACTACCAAAACTAATATTGATGCAAAATCAACTAATCCCTTTCACAATAGATAACCTTTCCTTCAGAGAATGGGAGAGAAAAGGGATCAAAATAATAGAAAATTGTTCTTCGGGAAATAAATTATTATCCCTTGAACAAATGAAGGATAAATATAATATAACTCACGGTACAATGTTTGCATACCACCAACTGAAAACCTACTTGAAGGCCAAATTGGGAAACAGTCTGAGGTTACCAGAAGGAAGCAATTTTGAATATGTGATTACAGACACAATGATAATTTTAAAATTATAACAAACATGTACATCAAACTGCAAGAAAAGGAGAATGAGGAAACAAAGGGTAAACCTAAACAAAAATGGGAACAAGATCTAAACATAAAGATAAAGAATGAAACATGGGAAAAGCTATGCTCCGAAACTATGAGAAATACAATAAACACGAGGTTACGCATGATACAATATAACTGGATACACAGGCTATACATCACACCTCAAAAGTTAAATAAATGGGACCCAACAGTATCAGACAGATGTTTTCGCTGTAAAAAGGAAACGGGAACAACAATTCATGCAATTTGGACATGTGAGAAAGTGAAAAAATTTTGGGAAGATCTAAACCAGATATTAAATAAAATCACAAAAAGCAATATACCAAAAAACTCAGAGATATTCCTCCTAAGTAATATAAGAAATAAAGAATTTGGACTCGATTTGGATGGAGCACAAAAAAGATTTGTTATGATAGCCCTAGCTGTAGCAAAAAAATGTATTATGTCAACCTGGAAATTAGAAGACAACTTGAGAATACAACAATGGTACATAGAGATGAATAAATGTATTCCATTAGAAAAAAATAACATATAATTTAAGAAATAACATCACAATATTCGAACAAATATGGGAGCCATACATGAAACACAATAGAGAAATCCTACCATGGACTTCCACCACCTAAAATGACAGAAGGAGAAGACAATGAAAAGAATTGACTCAGTAAAATTTCTTGTTTATTTTTATTAAGTGACAATATTGTTTAACGGGTTTAATGTATCTTATAGATTGAACTTCAAATAAATGGGAAAGGGGGTGAGGGAGGGAGGGAAGGGAGGGGAGAAAAAGGGGGAGAAAATGACACTATATATTCAAGAGAAAAAATATCTATGTATATGGTTTATAGTGTGAAAATAAAAAAATTAAAAAAAAAAGGTTATTCCACTCATCCACCACTCTCTGAGTGAAGAACCTTCCTTTCATGTTACTTTTAAACTTTTGCTACCTAACTCTTATGACCCCTTGTTCCAATCTCACCTACCCTCAAGGGGAAGAACCTATTCACATCTACTCTGTCTATCCCCCTCATAATTTTAAATACCTCCATCAAATCCCCCCTCAACCTTCTACACTACAATGAAATAAGCACCCAGTCTACTCAATCTTTCTTTGTATTCTAGATACTGCAATCCAGACAACATTTTAGTAAATATTCTGTGCACCCTCTCTACCTTATTGATTTGGGGACCAGAACTGCACACAGTATTCCAAATTTGGCCTCAGCAATGCCTTGAACAGTCTCAACATCACCTCCCACCTCCTATATTCCATGCTTTGATTTATAAAGGCCAGCATACCAAAAGCCGCCTTTACCATCCTATCTACATGAGCATCCACTTTCAAAGAGCAATGAACGGTTATTCCAAGATCTCTGTTCCTCTGCATTCCTCAATACCCTCCCCTTCACTGCATGTCCTTTGATTATTTTTCCCAAAATGAAGCACTTCACACGTATCGATATTAAACTGCATCTGCCATCTTTCAGCCCACTCTTCTAAGCAGTCCAAATCCTTCTGCAGTCCCCAAAAATCATCTTCTCTATCCAGAATTCCCCCTATTTTTGTATTATCCACATATTTACTAACCCAATTTACCACTTCATCATCCAAATCCTTAACGTAAATGACAAACAACAAGGGACCCAACACCAAGCCCTGATGCACACCGCTCATCATCAGCCTCCACCCTGACAGTCAGTTATCAACCATGACTCTCTGGCATCTACCTTCTAATCATTGTTGAACCCATCTGACTATCTCAACATTAATACATAGTGCCTGAACCTTCCTTACCAAACTTCCATGTGGAACCTTATCGAAGGCCTTACTGAAATCCATATAGACTACATCTACTGCTCTACCCTCATCATCCTTCCTAGTCACCTCAAAAAATTCAACAAGATTTGTTAAACATGACCTTCCCTGCACAAACCCATGTTGGGTGTCCCTGATCAGTCCCTGCCCCTCTAGATACTTACACATATTATCTCTAAGAATATTTTCCATTAGTTTACTAATCACCAACGTCAAATTTAATTGCTGGGCCTAAACTTGGAGCCTTTTTTAAACAGAGGAACCACGTTTGCAACATGCCAATCCTGCGGCACCATGCCTTCCTCCAGTGACCATTGAAAAATCACTGTCAGAGCCTCCGCTATTTCCTCCCTGACTTTCCTCAAGGACCTCGGGAAAATTCTGTCGGGACCTGAAGACTTATCCACCTTTATATGCCTCAAAAGTTCCATCACACCCTCTTTCCTAATCCCTGCATTTTCTATAATTACCCCTTTTGCCTCTCTTATGCTACACAATTCCATATCCTTTTCTCTAATGAATACTGAAGAGAAGAACTCATTCAATATCTCCCCCATCTCATTTGGCTCTGCATACATTTGCCCGCTCTGATTCTCTAATGGACCAATTTTATCCTTCACTCTCCTTTTGCTATTCACATATTTGGAAAAACCCTTCGGATTTACTTTCACCCTATTCGCTATAGCCACCTCATACCTTCTTGTCGCTATCCTATTTCTTTCTTAAACTTCTTTTTACAATCCATGTATTTACGAAACATCTCATCCATATCTTGCTTCCTGTATTTAATGTAGGCCTCCCTTTTAATTTGAACCAGCTTTCTAATCTCCCTTGAAAACCACAGCTCTCTCAAACTTTTGGCCCTGCCTTTTATCCTAACAGGAACATAAAGATTCTGCACCCTCAAAATCTCACCTTTAAATGCCCTCCAATTCTCCTCTACCTTCTTTCCATAAAACAAATCAGCCCAAACTACTCTTTGCAAATCCCTTCCCATATCATCAAATCTGCTTTCCCTCACTCAAAAACTTTAATCGTCGGACCAGATCAATCCCTTTCCATAATTACATTGAAACTAATGGTACCATGATCACTGGATCCGAAGTGCTCCCCAACACACACCTCATTCACCTGCCCTATCTCATTCCCCAATACTGCCCTTTCTCTCATGGGTACCTCAACATATTGCTGCAAAAAACTATCCTGCACACATTTTACAAATTCTAATCCATCCACCCCTTCACAGAATGCGTTTTCCAATCTATATTAGGAAAATTAAAATCCACACAACCTTATGTTTATTACAAATCTCAGCTATTTCCTTACAAATTTGCTCCTCTATTTCTCCCTCCCCACTAAGAGGTCTATAATACACTCCTATAATTGAAACTTCACCTTTTCCATTTTTTAATTCCACCCATACCGCCTCTGTTGATGAGTCCTCCAATCTATCTCGCATCAGCACCGCTGTAATATTTTCCCTGACAAGCAATGCCACACCACCCCCTCTTACCCCTCTAATTCTATCACACCAAAATCCCAGAATATTTAGCTGCCAGTCACATCCCTCCTGCAACCACGTCTCACTAATCAGCACCACGTCATACTGCCAAGTGTCTATTCACACCTTCAGTTCGTCCACCTTCCTTACTATACTCCTCGCATTAAAATAAATGCACTTCAGAGATTTCCCACATCTTACTTTCTGCTTATGCCCATCCTTACGGACAACTTTATTATCTATTACCGTCATCCCGCCTCCATCATGGCACCGATCCTTATCTTTCTCGATCACCTGTCTATCCACTCCCAAACTTTATCTACAAGCCTTCTCTATTTGTGGACAAACCTGCTCTTTGCTATTCTCCTTTATTTGGTTCCCTTCCCCCCAACCATACTACTTTAAACCCTCTGAAATTCAGATGTAACCAGTCCATTCGGGTCAGGTCCCAGTGATCCAAAAACTCGAATCCCTGCCCCTTACTCCATCCCTTTTGCCACGCATTCATCCTCCATCTGATGCTATTCCTGCCCTCACTATTGCGTGGCACAGGAAGTAATCCAGAGATTACCCCCTTTACGGTCCTTCTTTTTAGCTCCCTACCTAACTCCCTGTATTCATTTTTTTTAGGACAACTTAACTCTTCCTCCCTATGTTGTTGGTACCAACATGTACCATGACCTCTGCTCATTACCCTCCCCCTTTAGGATGTCATGGACATGAGAAGTTACATCCCAGACCCTGGCACCAGGGAGGCAAACCACCATCTGGTTTTCTTTATTGTATCCACAGAATCCCCTATCTGTCCTCCTGATTGTTGCAGTTTGTTTACATTTCTTTATTTGTTTACATGTGTACATTGAGTATAATTCATTTTGTACTACCAGTAAGTGATAATCCTGCCTCTCCCGCAGGAAAATAAATCTCAGGGTTGTCTGTGATGTCATGTATGTACTGACAATAAATCTGAACTTTGAAATGCAACAAAACACTTATTTGCTACATACAAAAAGATTCATTAATTTACTACAATATGCCAAGAAAGAAAAAGGATAGAAAGACAAATAGTCACAGTTCTAGTTAGTGTATCAAAAAAGTGACATTTCAATAATGCAAACCGATTTTTTGTTGGTTTCAGAGTACTTTCTGATTCGTGCAGTAAGGGGCTAGTGTTGGATATTAACTGTTTTTCAACCTACAGGTGCTGGACTCAAGCTTTAGTACCTTCTGGCTGAGGAGAGCAGTGGGAAGAGGTTTGACTTGGGTGATGGGGGTCATTTATGATGTTGGCTGGCTGCCTTCATGACAGAACATAAATGTAAGAAGCACATTAAACAAAGTTGGGTGTTGCATATGTCATTAACCATGCAGGATTGGGATGTTGAGCAATAACGGGGATGAAAAGGCAGGAATAGAATTTAATTATTTCATTGTCATGTGTAGAGAAATACATTTTTAAAAAAAAACTGTGTTTGTGAGCAATCCAGGCAAATTAACCCAAAAAGAAACAAATAAAACAACAGTGTGAGGAGTACTGTTGCAATAACAATAACCAAACAGACCAGGCCATAGAGAAAAGTACAAAAAATGATTGTAGAAAATGTTCCACATATTTCTGAAAAAATAGAGAAGGGGAGAAGCTGTGTTTACAGCCAACGCAAGCATGCTAATGATCAGAGAACAAAAAGGAAATGTGCTCATGGAGGCACAGGGCTGCCAAATAAATACTTTACACCGCCTTCATCAAGGAAGCAGGTGTTGCTGGAGGGTCTGTGTAACAAGATGTATCAAGATTCTGGATGGGCTGAAAATTGATGAAGATGAGATACCAGAAAAGCCTCTGCACTTAAAGTAGATAAAACACCTGGTGCACCTGTGATGCATTGTAGGTTGCTGAGGGGAGTATGGGAGGAATTCAGAAGATTTTATCCACATTCTTTGGAACCAAAAGACTGAGAGGTGTTGAGGAGTGACAAATTGCAAATGTGTTAATAAGAACTCGCCTGCACATAACAAAAGGCCACTTGGTTCTACGTGCTCTGGCTCTCTAACTTTTTCCAACTTCGGAGTCTTGAGCTACTTTCAGGTGCTCGGACGGTAGAACATGTGCCGGCAGTCGCGGCTGGGAGAGTGTAGCTGGCACGTTCAGGTGGCTGTGGAGAGGACGCCTTTCTGTCACATGAACGTGCCAGGTGTTGGATACCCACGTCCGAGCGAACGCTGGCTCTTCGGGACTGTGGCCTAGTCCCGCCTACGCTGCCTTGACGTCGTCTGCAGTGCGTCAAGGCCGAGAAGCCTCCTGAAGCCATCTCCCAAAAGGGATGGGTGAGAGGCTGGAGACAAATCGTAGTCGTTCTTAAGCTCACGACGGAAAGCTGAGAATGACTAGATAGGAAGACATGCCGGACAGATTTGGACAAGTTCGTTGAGAAATAAAAATATAAGCCCTAATCTGCACCCACCCTTCGCCTAGAGGAAGTAACACTTATGTTTTTTTACCCTTGAACATCGAAGTGAAAGGCTCAGCATGGAGCCTGATCACCGAGGGACAGTGCTCCCCTCAAAGCAAGAGGCCGATCACACCATGTGTGACCTACAAACTCTTTGTATTTCGGTGCCCAAAATGTTACCTTCGCGTGTAGGTGGTTTTTTTGGGGGGGTGGGGAAGGAAGGGGGTGGTCCTATGTGCCTGCATTGTCTCCACTAACTATGCAAATGTTTTATATTTCACTATCACCGGTCACGTTTGGTCGAGTTTTTGTGTCTTGAGTCATTTTAAGTCACTGCACATTTTGCGTCTCCCTTTGAACTGCGTTTTATTTTTAGGTTCTAGCAGTCATTGCATTTCAAAAACAGACATGCAATGATGACATCCATTTATTCCAACGTGGCTGTTGACATTGCCTTCAACTGGGAGCCTGGCCCTCAGCTGTGAAAACCACCCAGGATGGCATGGCGCACGGCTGCCCTGACCCAAAAGCACACAAGAAGAAATTATAACCTTAAAGATGAACTAAATAATAAGTTTAATTTCCTCCAGCAACCAGGTCTCAATGGGGAATGGAAACTGTCACGTGTTCTCTCAGTTTACCCCAGCACGGACTTGGAGGCAGATTTCCCATGCTAGTTGTTGGGATCACTCGACCCTGAGGGGGAAGTTTGAGACGAACCACACTTGGCCAACGAAGAGACCTTTCCTCTCACCCCCAGTACACGCCGTTTACTTACCATATACCAGGGAAAATGGGTGAAATTGAGGATTTAATGTCAGGATCGTATTTCCCGTGTGCATGTGTTTTAACCTCTGCGGGAAAGCTGTGGCTGTTCCAGTCTTGTGCCCAGGTGTTCCGTGGGGAGCAGCGACCCACTTGTCTTCTCCCCCCCTCATCCCCCCACAGATTTCAAACATGCCTCCCAAAGGCAAGGAAAGCGGAAGGTCGAGTCTTGTGAAAAATTACAAATTTAATTCCCACAAGCGATTGAGAAGCACCTTGCTCCCTTTGGGCGCAGAATGTATTATTGTGGCCAGGTTTTTTGTTTCAACTACACGTCCGCACCTCCATGTGTTAAACTTAAAGCTTCAAAGTAATATTGCGTCTGCAGACTTTCTTGTTTGACTTACAAATATAGGTGTGTGGGTGTTTAAAAAACCCCACAGAAACCTTGATTATC